>NW_010102797.1:11005-16878 GCF_000699245.1 Pterocles gutturalis
AGAGGACTTTCAGTTTGCATTTCTTTAGTACATCAGCTCACAATACCAGCAGAGGTTTTTCCTGACTTTATATTGGAGTTAAACATTGACACTGATGAAAGATGAACATTAGCTTAACAACTTTGTGCACATTTGCTTTCACTCTAATGTCTTTACAGATCCTGAAAGATTTGTAAATTCAGTTCATCATGGAGGCTGAAGTAACATGACTGATAGCTGACCAAACAATTTTACATTTTTTGTCATTTATTTTGAAACCTATTTTGAGAAAAATATGTCCAGCCAGCAGTTGCCTGTGTCTGCATTAATCTGCCACTTACACCTTTTGTATTTTCAGTCAAGGAAAATTATTAAGAAAATACAAATGCATCTGTGCATATATTTAGGCTAGAGAAGATCATTGATTTCAGCCCTATCTAGAAAATGCTCATAGGGTGTTCAGTGTACAATGTGCAACTGCCAAGATGCCAGACACTGAAGCACATAGAAGACGTGCATTGCGTGTGGTTTGGATTTCAGCAAGTGGCTGAGGACCAGGATTTGCTATGAGACAGTCACCTCAGAAAATATATATACCAGAAATATATCTGAAGTGAGATTAGTATGAGAATTTAATGCATATAATTGTTATAGTTTCCTGTAAGTCTTGTGCACAAAATCACTTGAGACAGGTAGACAGATAGATAATTATGTACATACAAATCCTCAGCAAGTGCTCTTCTGAATTATTCTTGAATTACCTGGTTTTGTGCTCTAATTTGGGTTTGTGCCTGTTTCCTTTAGAAGATCACACTATGCCTGCATGTCTGAAACTGTTTTCCTGAAGGTTAGCTGATTGTAATGCTACTAGTATATTTAACTTAATGTGACAAAAAAATCACAATCTCAAATATATTTTACATTTTTCAAGTAAATAGTGGTTGAGTAGAGAAGAGAGACTTATTAATGCAGCCTGACCATTAACTTTTTTAGATAACAAGAACTCTGCAGAGGAAAGACATGGACACCATAGGAAATCAAGGCTTTGGTCAGAGCCTGCACCTTATTTAATGCTGCAGAACATTCCCTTAGGTCACAAAGACCAGTAAAGCTCAGCTTTGTTAGTTCCACTGCTCACAAAAAAATTATTAATAACAATAATGATTGTTGTTATTATTACTACATGTGCCTTACACTTTTATTTTTCAAAGTTTAAATCAGAGGAATCAGACGCTACATTTCATACTCACACAGATGTTCTTTCCTATCTGTCTCTCACAGTATAAGGATCAAAGGTATTAGCCAAGTAGTATACTGCAACACTTCATTGACCTCAGGTTTTAGACATCATTTTCTTACAATGTCTATCTAGTTACCAAGGATCTTCTCTTTAGAGGCCTGAGGAACACAGTCACCAGCAAGTGGTTGGCTTTACTTATTGTATATGTCTGAGCAGCTGGAGAGCCTTTCTTCTTGTTAAGTAATAGTATTATTTTTCATAAGATCTATTTCTCATCATTCTACATCGTTTAACCAGATGATTGGAAGTAAGCACTACAACATTTTAAGAATCTATTTTCTTGCAGATACATGCTTCCCCTTCAGAGAGGGATTTCAAGCCATGAATACCTAGTTTTGCTTTAATTACTTCATGTCACATGAAGTCACCATGCTCTTAGAAAAAAGATTTCTACTGTCCCCTAGACTGTGACACTAAAGAAGAAGTAAGCTGTGGGAAAAATCGTACTTCTTTCTATCCATCATGGTCTCTGACAGACTCAATTTTAGCTTTTTTTACATTATTTTGAACTCCAGTGAACTTTGAAGAGTCTCATCAGTAGCATGCTGCCTGAAGGAATGTTTAGGTAGTAATATCCTAGAACTGGTATTGTTTATAAAGTTCTGAAAGCAAAAAGATGGCTATATTAGAGGAGTGACGTAAAATATTGCCAGGAACAGTAAAAATAGCAAGAATCTTCATTATGCTATCATGACCTCTTATGTACATGCTCTAGGTAAAAATGTCAGTTTTGACAATGTTTTCATCAATACAAGGTTTGTGAGACTCTCTCCCTTTAGGTAAGTATCCATTGCAGGGGGAAGATCTCAAGCCAGTTACTTGGTATCTGGCAGTAGAAGATCAACTAGCGGCAGATAGCCTCCAAAAGAAACTGTAAACTTAAATCCAACCTGAAATAATTGTACTCTCCTTTAGTTTTCTTTTTTTTTTTTTTTTTTTTTTTTTCCAAGAAGACTCCTTACATAATACCTGGTTTTGCACACTTCCTGTTGGAAAAGAAGCTTTCATCTTTCCATAGAAAGCTGTGCAGTGATACCATGTAATAGACAATCTCTTACAACATTACTTTGATCATTTGCATTGTGACTGAAGTAGCCCATCTACTTCCACTGAGCAGGCATAGTGCAACTGCTACAGTATTATCAACTTGATCCATAGTCTTGAAGGAATGTATTCCTTCCATTTTGCATGTGGTGGAGTAGACACCTCCCAGGCCTAGCCATGAATGTGTGGGAAATGTTCCTCCCTATTATTTAAAATCTAATTCTCATGTGCGCTAAGACCATTTTTCACCATGCAAACATAGGAAAGTGTCATGATGAGTGAT
The DNA here is from genome assembly GCF_000699245.1 of Pterocles gutturalis. Lineage (NCBI taxonomy): Eukaryota > Metazoa > Chordata > Aves > Pterocliformes > Pteroclidae > Pterocles > Pterocles gutturalis. Next base: position 13,612 of record NW_010102797.1, read on the forward strand.
ATTTTAAAGGTCCTTTATAATGCTACGATGACGTAAAGTAGCCATAATGTGAATGAGAGGCATTCCCCAAGGGTATGGATGAAACATCAAATACCTTCAGAGATCTGGCACAGGTCCAGAAGAGCTGACTGTAGAAGGATCACAAAGGTAGTTTTTATGTGTCAGTAACACATATGCAGGATTCAACGTCAGCAGAAGTCCAAAGACTTGCTGTTACAATTGTATTCATAAAAAAAAAGGGGGGCGGGGAGTTAATTGCAATTTTTTTAAAAATTATTTTTCTAAAACTAGACCATATTGTTCATGTATGTGGAGGCACTGTGTTAACAGAAAACATTACCTGTTAAATGTTTCTACCATTCTGTAGATCTTTATTATTTTCTCAAAGAGCAATACCACTCAAAAGTAACACTCCTATGTAATCATATATTCAATTAAAATAAAGCTGCCTTAACAACAGCTGAATTCTCCATAATTGATTGATGTCATGAAAAACAAACAAGTCCCCAAAGAATAATGAGTCAACATCTGTTTTTTCCCCCTCTTCCCCTCCTGCTTCCCTTGGTAGCTGAGGGAATCTTCACTTGGGGCAGCTCAAACAGCATTGGGCCAATCTTATCCGTGGTGTAATTTCAGTGGAGGGAGTGTAGCTGCACAGGGTATTAATCTGGTCTCAGTATTTTAAAACAAAATTTATATGTGCCAGAAACAGCAATGTTAGAACCAATGGCTGTAAAAATTTTATGAAACTGTTTTTTCAGCCTCTATCTAGTCAGAATTAAGGTTTAAATAGCCACGATTGCAGAATCTAGCAGAAATTTAGACTTTGTATAACATTGCATTTAAGGAGTTTGTCTTCATTCAATGCTACATTGAAACTTCGTGAGGTTAAATTTTTAGATCAGTATCAACATTTTAACCCTGAGGTAACTAGAGTCTAATTTAAGTAGATTAAGAGAAATGTTATGAAAAAGGTCTAGGCATTACCGAAAAAATCAAACAACTTAATGTGGAAGTGTTTCTCTGTTTTTTCTATTGTTAAGTTGTTGTTATTTTGGCAGGAGGGGAGTGGGAAGGGAATTAAAATACTTTTACACTACTGTTCCAACATGAAATCAAAGCCAGAATTGTTAAAAATTGCTTTTTTACTCCATTTGGACCTGTACAAGAAGGCACTTTCAGACACATGCAAAAATGTGTCTTCACTCCAGTTTTATAGACTCCAGTGTTGGAGACTCTACAATTCTCTGCACATTCTTTCCAGTCTTTTCAGGCTTTTCACCACATGGATATATTTCTGACACCTACTATGTCTGTTTCTTGATTCATTTTAAACACATTGCTTCCTGTCATAGCCATTATGGGCTGGAGAAAAAAGTATTATTTTCCCTCCTACAAAACTTTTGAAGATGATCGTCCTTCTCTTTCTTCTTCTTCTGGAATAATTCTTTCATGAATCTCATATTCAGTTTATGATTTAATCTTACATCTCCTCTCTTGAAGAAGTACATCAGCCCCTGATTCCTCATTGCATGCTACACTGTGCAGTCAATGATTCCTAAATTTGGCACTTTCCACTGTCTTTATTCCGTTTCAGTCTATTTTTCTCAAACCATTTCTTCAAACGGTTATTGCCATTTTGAATTCCTGTTGTTTCCCAGTGTGTGTTAAAGTCCTCGTCTTCATGCCACACGGGTTTCTGTTTATTATGGTCATTGGTAAAGGCCCAAGTAGAAACAGATCTGGACAGACCCCAGCAGAACAGCTAATTGTGCTCTTTTGCTTGATAGTGAATCACTGATGCATGTTCTCTGAGCTAAAGCCCTGACTACCTTCTCCCAGGCACATGTACCTGAACACCTATGGTTCAGAATTGCTGACAGTTGCCGGAAGGTTTAAAGACCCTGATGTTTTCCACCTTCTAAAATTAGTCCTTATATCTTCACTCTGGTAGTTACTGGATCTTTTCATATTCCATATTAATTACTACATATAGGCTGTTGGGCATAAAAAGTTCATATTTTTTATTCATTGGTTTTCTTGTCTACAATGTTCCATTTCTTTACACAATTAAACTACACCAGTACTTTGTAGCCCTTAATGAAGAGAAAGGTGTTTACAAAGATTTTTATTTTTTTTCCATGGTTCTTATAGCCCTGCAGAGGACTTTTACTGTGAACTGTTATCTTATTTGTGGTTTTCTAAGTTATTTATGGAGAAAACTGTGTCATGTCCTCTCTAGGTAACTAACATACATTGAACATTCATCAGGAGGACTTTTCCAACACATGGCCAGAGCTCCACAAGGAACAACAGTAAATGAAAAAGGGGGCAGCAACAACACAATTATGGAAACAATGCCAATTTGTAAATGAAATGCTTTGAATCTTGTTTTTGGTTGTTTTGTTGTGGTTTTTTTTTTTTTTTTTTTTTTTTTTTTTTTTCCTGAAGCATGGTGCCCATGGACATTTCTAAGCAGATTGGAGCAGGCCTGCAGATAAATCAAAATTCAGACAAGCCAATGACTTGGCTACTCCCCATGAACACAAATACAAGCAAAGCTGTTAAAGTTGGCTGCCCATTTACCAAAAAAAAAAAAAAAAGAAAAAAAAGGTGCAAAGACATATAAATTCAATGTGACCATGAGGAAACCATACCAAGAGATTGTTTTTATTCACAGATGTGAAGCCAAGGCAAGGGTTGTTACTCAACAGGATCTCAAATTAAACTTCCTTTAAAACAAGTCTAAGTTTAAGTTCTGTAAATTTATATAATTAAAGTAGGATAACAGGAACTATAATTTCAACATAATCAGGTCCCAGGAACAAGTAAATCATCTCTTTATTGGAATAAACAGTTCTTAAAGAGCACAGAATTACACCTTTTACAGAAAAGGAAGTTAGAGAGACAGGGAAGGATGAAAGAGGAGCCTGTTAGAGACCTGATAATTAAAAGGGTCTTTTTCAAACAAAACAAGAAGATTATGTCTTGAGTTAAAGAAATAACAATGCTTATATAGGCATTTATTATCAACAAAGATCCTTGCATTTAAGTCAAACAATCCTTATGAAGAAAAATTAGATGAGTTATAAGCAGAAATGTTTTCAAAGGAGAATATTGTTCATGGATTTTGGAAAAATAATAATGACAGTTTAGAATTGTCCCTTTAAAATTATCATGGACTAAATCAGAGACTAGAACTAAAATGTAGCCACTCTCTGAAAAATAGTGGCTGGGGGTTTCTATGTATTTTTTTTACATTTCCTT
>NW_010102797.1:16909-47784 GCF_000699245.1 Pterocles gutturalis
AAAAATAGTGGCTGCTGTTCTCTATGCATTTTGTTCACATTTACTCTGCAAACATATAGTTCAGTTTAATTAGCATGTGATTGGAAAGTGTTGACGTCTTGTGTTCTGTGTTGCTAAATGGATTTCCTCATGCTGGAGAATATGTAAATTCCTTGAAGAATTGTTTATGCTACCAGAGCAGCTTTTAAGTAGTTTTGATGACAAAAATTAAAGTAGGAAGTCAACATAGTTATTTTGAGGATTTAATATAGTTATGAACACAAGAGTGTAAATAACTTTTTCAAGGAGCTGAAGCAGTCTGTGAAAACAGCTGTACAGTGGGTTTTTTTTAATTTTTTTTTCATTTAATGGAACAGTAGAGTTTAATTGCAGCTTTTGTCCCATCTCATTTCTGGCAGCTGAAAATAAGATGAGTAAATGTAAAAAAACATCCTCTGCTTCAAGGCACTGAATATAATTTTAAAAAGAAAAGATTTAAGTATTTCTGTATGATTTTTCTTTGGGCTATAAAAGCATTAAATATCTGTAGCTTCATTTATTTTCACAAAGTGTATTTCAGATTCACTGTGGCTGTATAAGAGAAAAATTGAATTAGAGTGTAAATCACACTTCTCTGAAAGATGCATATTTTTAATTGTCAAAATGGCAGAGCCAAAGTACTGTCAAAAGCTTGCATAGTTCACAGAAATCTAGAAATATATGGACACTGAAGTTTCCACTCCACAGAAAGATTTGCAGCTCCAGAATCAGTTTTCTTCTGAACTAGAGTGAAAAAAACCAAACAAACAAAAAAAAAAAAAAAAAAAAAAAAACAAAACCAAAACAACTTTCCAAGAAATATAACTTCCAGGAATAAAAATATCAGATTAATTAAAAAAAATAAATTTAAAATGTTAGACTGCCATGTTTTTCAGGCTTATAATATTCTGAAAAACACTTTGAAAGAGAAAGTTATTTCAAGATATAAAAGCTGAAAAACATTCCTGACATGAAAATGTAAAATATCTTTACTATTTGTTTTCAAATTGTAAATGTTGTAAATGAAATCAACAAAGACTGGAGAGTTCTCTAGTTCTGTCCAAATGTACACACATTAATAATCATGAGCTGTATGGAAGCGTGCGAGAACAACTAGCATCAGAACAGCCATCAATATAAAACCACAGTTTTGGGAGGTTACTGGCAACCCTTCCTTATTTTTAACGGTGACTTATTTCCTTGTCCCCAGCATTGATCCACTGAAGTCCCATAAATATATTATTACTGGAGAGGATTGCACCTTTATAGGCAGACAATTATGCTGTAATAAAGATTAATCTAAACTGAAGCATTCACCTAACTTGAATCTTTTAAAGTTTCTAGTCATGAGGTCTAAGGTTGCTTCCTAAGCTCCCTTAGGATAATACAGAGGGTAATGTGCTTCTAGACAATCATTTGTCTGTTGTAACAAGATGCTTATAGTAGAAAAGTTGGGGTTTTTTCCGTTAGGTCTGTCTGTAGAGGGTTTCGGACCAGTAGATTCTGAACTTTTATGTGGGTAAAGTTAGGTGAAGTGAGTCTCCCTTTAAATGTAGGAATAAACCATGTAGAAGAAAAAAATCCCTTTTGAATGTGTTAGCCAGATAATATTGCTTTGAATCCGTTGTGTTCATTGTGTCATATCACACTAATTGACGATAGTGTTGAACAAAATTTATTTTTGCTCAAAATCAAAGTTAATCTACCTTAGCAAAATGCATATTTATACTCTGTAGGTACTATTTTTGCCAGGCTCTGTTATTTTCTTCAGAATCTCTGTGAATGTCCTTCTGCTTATGAGATTAAATGCCTGCCATTGAAGTATGGTGAAATGCAGGAGAGTGGAGTTGTATTCTGAGCCTTGTCACCCATTCCCATCATCAGACACACTGGTGGATGTTCTGCAGTAATTCTCCTCACTAGACACGTGGATTTAAATAAAACTTTGGTATAATCATAACTAGCACTATCCTCTTAGAACAAAGGACAGTTCAAAGAGGGAATGGAAAAAAAAAATAACACCATGATGTCTTATTTTGAGAACATAAAACAGCTTATGAAAAGGGAGAGGGAAAAAAACAAGGTAATATAAGGGAAACAGAAAATACTGCATAATGGATCAGCTGTCTCAACTAGTTCCAGAAATTGTGAACCCAGAAAACCAAGGAGATCCAGCCCACCAAAATCAATGAAATGTCTATTGACTTAGGTGGTGCCACATCACAGACTCTTTTTATCCTTAAACCTTAGACAGATACCAAGATAAAACAACTGTGTAACTACATGAAAGCAACCTCTGCTCTACTAAGTCACAGATTAATTTAAAATTAAGGAATTTCCGCAACTACGTAAATTACCCTGTATCTCTTACCAGGCAGATGTATAATGAGTAGTTTAGCAGGTGATAAGAAGTAGCACAGAGGACGAAAATCTATCCAACTGCAGACAGCACTTCATTTTAATTTTATCAATATCTTAGAAACAAAGATAGACACAACGAACCAGTCACAATACTAACAGTAAGAAACGAAAATAATACTCTTTGTACTTACAGCTAAATTTTCTTTGGTTCACACAGAAAACTCTACTGCTAATGGATTTCAATATTCTTCTTAGAAGTAATAAAATCCTCTCTGACATTCTGTGGACATTAGCTTGGCTTCTAAAGGTATTTCTTAAAACTGCAAGATTTGGACATACAGTTTCTGAGGTTAATATATTATACAAAATGTCTAGAATAGTTCCTGATCTTTTCAATACATATTGAATTCATGAGGTTTGGAAAGTGAGGAAGGAAACAAATCCTACCATTAGTCTTCTACTGTTGATCGTTCAGATATGTCAGGCTTTAAATTGGGTAGAAGAAAATCCAGAGATGCTTTAAAAAGCAGATTGACTTTTACTAATATGTTGAAGAAATATAATCTTCTGGCTTTAGCTGCAGCCGGCATAATCAGCTGGTTTTTATTTCCTTCAACTATTTTAACACACAAACTATGTCTGCTAGGTAACATAGTCACCCATACACTGGTTCCCAAAAGCAAGACAGGAGTAATGGAAATTCAATGAAATTTCAGTATGCTACAGGGATTGGCTTGATCTTGGCTACCTTAGTGACTCAAGCAGGACTTGTATTTATGACTGAACAAACCACAATTTTTTCTGCTACAGAAGTGATCAGACAAACTACTGGTTCCCACTGCAAAGAAGTAAATAAATTTAATTTTAGAGTCTTGTCTTTCATTATACCAGCTTTTGTACCTGTACTACAAGAACAGATGGAGTATGGGAAAAAATTTGAAGTGATAATTGATTTTGTTTGAATCCTGGTGCCCTCTGTTTGGTGTGAATTGTTAAGTTGTCAAAACATTAAGTTATACAAGGAGTGGAGCAGAGAATAAACAAAAAGATAATTCTACTGATATCGGAGGTGTATCTTCAGCTAACATACTATGTTCACACAGGTTATCGCATCTCAGACTGCTCAAAAATAAGGAGAACAAATAGAGCAATAAAAATTAAAGAATAAGCCTGTTCTCAGAAAATGAAAACTAGCTTTTCTTTCCTTAGAAAAGAGAACAAAATTCTGAATTTCTTTTATAGAAAATTTGTTGAGTTCAAGAATTTAGTTGCATTGAAAAAGACTGACAAAACAAACACATATGAGAGTAACAAGAGTATCTTGGGTTATGATAATTATCCCCAAAAATATTAAAAGGAGCATTTATCTTTCTGTTTCACTATAACTATTAGAAACTAAGATCTAATGTGAGGGAACAGATTACTTGCTGCTTCTGTGAAGTCATGTCACCTTCCTCAAAAGCATCAGGTATAGACAGTCAATAGGGATAATGCTTTGGAATGATGTAGTAAGATCCAATATAGCAATTCCTGTATTTACATGTACCTAGGAAAATATCAACAGAATAAAGTAAGACACATGGAAACCTCCTGGAAGTTCTGACTACATCCTATAGATCAGGTATTTGACCACATGTAATTCAGATTATAGTCTGAAGTAAAAAAAATAGTCTTCCAGAATTACATGGAGTATTCTTTTGCCAGTCACTCATACATTGAACGTGGGAAGAAAGTGATAATTAGCCAGGTCGAGATTAATTCCTCTTACACTGTCGTGTTGGGTCTAGCTTCAAGGCAATGCATCGTTCTCACGACAGAATACTAGAAACCAGATTTTAGGCAACTTAGCGCAAGTCTATTTCTGTTGTAAAAAATTAGGTTTCCCTTCAGGAAATTTGAAACTGAAGTTCTATCCTGAATTTCTGTCTACAACTATTTCACCTCTGTAACAATACTTTTGGCCCATAAGAAAGGATAAATATTCTTTTACACAGTAAGCAAATCAGGAAGTATTGAAGGTAGAAATGAATAATGACGCTTGAAAAAACCCCACACTTTCCCTTTGTAAGACAAGAACACATTACATCAATACAGGATAGTATGTCAATATTTAGAAATAATTAGCTAGTTATGCTGTTAGCTGATAATATTGCCATGAATATAGGCAAACATGTGATTTAAACTCAGTGTTACAATGACCTCAAAATTAACTGCACAATATAAAGCAGAACACTATGCAGGATAATGAGTCAGATGACTTCTACCTTAGCAGAACTGACTTAAGAGACAAACATGACTAGCCTAACCTTATGCATATGAACTCTTCAGCAGTGAATTATCAGAACTTCAGTAATCTTTTTTCTCTGTTTGGAACATCTCTTATTGTTTGAAGGCATCTAAACATAGGAAGTTTTTGGGATTTTGTAATTTTCTTGAATACCTTTGTTCTATTGTGGGATTTTTCAGAATTATTCTTTTAAACTTTAATGAACAAAGAATGTGAATTCTTCTGGCAATTTGCTTGCTACCGTGACTGAGACTATATATTGTAATGAAGTTGCGTCTTGTTTATTTTAATTTTTTTCTCTGTGGATGCAAAATGAGTAACCTGTGGATCCCAATTATACGGGAAATTCCAGCCTCAGGGACATTGGTTGGTTAGCAGAAATTTGTGGAAAAAAGGCACCATTACAAATTAACCTATATTTGATTGCCAATTTGTGTGATTTTTAATCCTAGTTCTGCATGTAAAAAAAAAAAAAAAAAAAGCATTAATTCAATTGTAAGGACTTTTGAATTTCTTATTTTTTCTTTGTATCTTTTATTCTTAAATCTCCTTTGCAACTTAACTGTGAATTTCTTGCACTCCATAATGATATCCAGAGCATTAATCAGCTGATGAAGAGTGGTGTCCATGGATGAAATAATCCTGGAATCTGTTGGAAGAGTTTAGGGCATTTCATAATTAAATACATAATACATATACAAAATGTTTCTATTACAGTGAAAATCTGAATGAGAAGAAGCTGGAGAATCCAGAGAAGGAGATCATCATATAACAAAGCAGATGCCGGAAATCTGCATTAGATAAACGGCTGTTTATTAGCTTCTGTTTTGCTACCTCTCCTCCAAAAGAAAAACAGCTGTTTTATGCCTCACTTACTTTCTCCAGCAACAGAACTACGTTGGACTTGGGAAAGCAAGCTACATTGGACATACAACTCAAATACCATGAAGCAGAGGTACAGGTAAGGGACAAATATAATTATTTTATATTTCCACTTTTTATGAAAATACAATAAATTATCTTATTTTGTCAAAGGAAGGAGGATACACTATGTGATCTGTAGGCTTCTGTAAGAGTATCATGATCACCTAACATAGTGATAAGATAAAACAATCAAAAGAGTTATGTTTTTAATTTGTAATGGCATCATAAAATTACCTGGTTTGGAATTTTCCTCTTTAAGGGTCCATTTAGATATTGGCATTTTATAAATTGACATAACAGTTTGTTTAGTATCTGTTATCTGTTGTTGGATGAGAAAGACAATCATTACAATGTTAATGATAGAGGGTTTTACTTTTTATGTTAATTTTTACAAACTTCTGTTATAAAAATGTAGTATGTTTCATCACAGTTCTGACTACTTAAGTTGACACTGGTAAACCTACCCATTTAAGAAAATACTGATCCTTCTTAAAGCTGTATTTCACTTGCAATAATAGCTTTTAAAAGAAGTTGCGCTGTCTGCAGACAGACAAGTGAGTTAAATTCATCTGTATTGATAAAGAGACACTGATTTGAGTGGACTGACCACAAAGATGAAGTTATCCCAGAGTGCCAGAGAGCAGTCACTTGCTCTCTTTTTTGCCAAGAGAATTTCAGTCCAAAAGAAAGAAAACATTTCCCTTTTATGGTCTAGTCTGGAAATCTCCATAGAGATAGAAAAGTACTCAAGTATCTCTCCTTGTCAATATTCTCTTTCTTCTGCCCTATGAGAAACCTGAAATGTGTCAAGCAGAATAACTGTCCAGCTAGCAGTACCTAAACAAAATTTTTTTCCACACTTAGTGCTATAAAGAGTCTTTACTTCAGTTTTTTTTTCAGATCTGGAATGGTGAAAGGAAGGATGAAAGTGTGCAGAATGAATCCCTGTGTAATCCATTTTGTAATCTGTTTTGATATCTGCCAGTTTTCTGAGATCGTGTTTTCTCAGTCCAGGAAGATGAGTCAATTAATGCACTTCATTTGGCTTCCTTCTCAACCTCACCCTCACCTCCGATTGTGTACAAGAGAGCCTGATTCCCATCCCAGTCATTACGTAATGTGGTGGGTTAGCCCTTGGCTCGGGGCCAAGCCACACACACCCGCTCACACAATTCCCACCCCCACCCAATGATAGGGGAGAGAATAAAAGGGTTAAATGGTAAAGAGGACTCGTGGGTTGAGATAAGGACAATTTAATAACTAAACTACAATAATATTAAAAACAATACTACATACAAATATACAAATGACTGTAGAAAGATTTATTGTCTTTGATATTGTCACCTCTAAGAGAAAATGTGACCCAATCAGATCTGTAGATATTTTTGAAAAAAAGTGCAAAAAACTACCGATTACATCTTAACAGGCGGGGTGATAACAAGCAAGCAGTTGTAAGTACTGGATTTCACTTCCAAAATCTGATGAGTTTCAAGTTCAAAAGCCATACACGCAGAGCAGGAAGGTCTGGGAAGCTTAAGCAAAGAGAGACAGATCAGTCTGAGGACTCATATGTACTCCAGACATGAAGAAAGACTGCATACCAAAAATTGATAAATTTTTCCCAGCGGTAGAATATGATTTAATGAAAAGATATTTCCTTCACCTGCAAATCTTGCCTTTCTTCTAAAAGTTTGTATACATATTGTAAACTTTTAACTCTTGTAGTTGTTGCAGGAAGTTATTCACCTCACCCGTCATTAGCCAACAAAGAGTTATCTGCTCTAAGCTGGTGTTTGTCCTGAACAAAACCTGACAAAGTGGGGGAAAAAAATAATATTATTCCTTGGTATTTTGGAGAGCAAATTCCTGACTTCCTCTCATAAAGCATGATATCTTCTCACTGATTTACACAGAGATAAGTGGGGGGAAAAAAATAATATTATACCTTGGTATTTTTGGAGAGCAAATTCCTGACTTCCTCTCATAAAGCATGATATCTTCTCACTGATTTACACAGAGATCAGTCTGTTACGCTGCTTGCACAAGAACACAGAGCAATCAGAAAGAAAACTTTGGAAAGATCTTCATCTCCTGTTTTTAACTAATCTTAGTCACATATGCCCAGATGTACTTAAGAAACAATTCAGTCTTTAGTTTTATATAGTAATACACATGTTCTAGTCTACAATAAGTACAAGATATATAAAAATGTACAACTATAGAGTTACAGCTATAAGAGCCAATATTAAGTAGTAAAGAGATGTGCACAGTAACAGTGTCATGAAGGAAAGAGAGAAAATATTCCCATTCATTACAAAACTCCTCCAGCTGGTTCTCTTGATGAGGAGCAGGAGAAAAAAAGCTACACAGAGGATGCAGCTTAAACTGACAATCCTGAAAATGTAAATCTGCTTGTAAAAAAATGCATAACCTCTATAGAAAAAATGGATTCTGCCAAGTGATTCATTATTTTAATGACTTCCTGCTTTAATGCACATCCTCTCTTTTCCTTTGTGCAAGCTGCTTCAATGCCTGTTAAGGATTTAGCCTTACAATGAAGCTTTTAAAACTTTCTGGATCTTTGTCATATTGGCATATGGATCATTCCCTTTATGTAAGGACAAGAAGAAGGCAGAGAACAGTTGTCCTGTGGGATAAGGAAAAATTCACGCCCGAAGTGGCCAAGTATTGCTCTAAAATACAGACTGAGTTCCTTTTTCCCATAGGAGATAAATGCTGGCAGGTAGCAAGTGTGCAGGAAACCTGAACATGTTTCAATGTTATCTGTTCCAGCAGATGTCACCAAGAGGCAACAGTGTTTATAGGATGGCCAAATTGGAGACAAGCAGGTATTTTTAAATCACAAAAGTATGGACAAGATTTTCCTAGCTACCAAAGTAATGTTTTACCACTGAAACATTTTTTAGTTCCCAAATAGGACTTTAGTTTGGATCCAGGTCTGGAAATAAACCCCTGTTTTCCACTACATTTCAAAGATTATGGTAATATATACTCTTTATAGGAAACTATATGGAGATCAGGAGACAAGCTGGGTACCACTGCCGAGGAAATAGTGAAGGCTTAAAAGAAATAAAGGTGGATTAACTCCATAAAATGTATATTTCTAAAGAAGGAATCTGTAAGAATTTTTGAATGCTGCAAAGATTTAAACCTCTTAGAGACAAATATATTATTATTATTATTATTACTGGTATTATTATAATTATTGCCAGTCTTCTGATTATTAAGTTAAAAAAAAACCCCAAACATTTGGAGTATAGAAGAATAAAGAAAATTATGGATTCCCCGGTGAATGTCATGCTTGTGTGAGGTCTCTGAGACAAGGAAGACCTCTCTGCTGTGTGGCTGGGCAGCACCAAACACGCTGAAGTCTCAGTCCATGACAGTTACTCTGGTGTTGCTATGATACCCATTAACAGAGTCAATTGTGAACAAAAGATGGATGATTACATCAGGTCAGAGATTACTTCGCATATGGTTTTAATAAGAACAAAGCACAGACCACATTTATATTTGCTGTTGTTCAATCTACTCTCTTTAGCAAACATGCAATTTGCATTAATTGTTGCTGGGTTTCAGTTAATGGGCAGTTTGAGGTCAGATATGGGAACAAGGTTCGTAAGAACAACAGAAAGGAAACAAAACGAAAAGCTTCCACCACAAAACTAACACTTTCCTCTCCAAACCAGGGGTGCAGCCTGCAAACCTAGCAGTGCAGCCAGATGTTTAGAGGTCTGCAACACAAACACCCAGCTAATGGTGCAAGAGCAGCATGAACAGACGGTGCTGGAGCACTCTCACATTCCCTGTTTTGGCACCCAACTTCAGATTTTAGCTAATCCCATTTCATTATTCAGCTTCCTAATAAATTATTACAGTCTCACCTTTCATTTGTTTTGATGTCACATCAAGGACATCTATGTTCACAGTAAGGGTTTATACTACCAAACTTTGTGTCATTTTAGGACTCCTGATTTCTACAGTTGTAAGTGAGAGGAGAGGCAGGCCCTCAACTTCATCAAAAATATATAATCCAATGTGCAAGAATTCTCTGCCCTTTAAAAAACCATACAAGCAAACACATATCACTAATTAGGAGAAAGGAAACAGCAAAATGTTATAAATATGGTATGCAAGGGTTATAAACTTACTGTCTTATTTTTGCTGTATATGGACTCACAGACTCATCTGTACTTTAGCCAGAAATTCCAAAAAGCCTGAAGATGCCTTGAAGAACACAAATTCAGCTCTTTAGATTTTTTTCTTTTTTTTAACATGGGTATGGTCCTGAAAAACATCTGTCTCATCAATAATTTGTCTTCATAAGGAGATCCTTAGTGAGCCCCTAATTGTGGCTTTTGACTGTCCAAATTTTGAAGATTGCAAACATCAGCAGTTTGTAAAAGCATCAGAGACTCTCAATTTTAGAAAAGGTCAGTAGGACCCTGTTACAGACAAGCATTCTCTGCAAGCTTCATAATTCAAACCTCTATTATTCGTTGCTGTCTACTTCTCTTCCTTATTCCTTTTCCAAATACCCTATATGAATAAAAGGATCATAGTTTCAGTGCAATGGAGCTACTCCTTGGATGGAAGAAATCAATTCTGGGCCAGCAGCTCTATAGCACACAACGATTTCCAGCAGACAGAATCTTCCCTTGGACACAAGTCAGTGGAAACAGGCACATTCAGTGGTAGACTCAGGCCCCAGAAGGAGGAGCAAAGAGTAACTAAAGCCGCTGAAACTGCCAAAGGGATTTAGGTTGGCAGAAGGTATTTAACCTAATTTGGCAGGTGGTCAGGACATGAGAAGGTATTGCTTTAAACAGCTGGTTCTTTGTTTAATAAAATTATTCTCGGTATTGGTTTTGTATCTTACCTGTCAGCTCTAAAATAAAAAGATATTCCAGTCTTCATAATGCTATTCTATGTGAACATTTGTTGTTTTGACTTGTTGCAAATCATTACGTCAATTAAACCACCAGCAAACAGGTTCTCCTTGGAGGTTCCCCACTTACCTGCCTGGCCTTCAGACCTGACCTTCTCTGTGGAAGTGTTGGCACAATATGAATTAGGTGGAAGAGCAAACTTGCAGGAGCAGAGATGCTCTGATTCTGACAAGGTTCCATGGAAGCACATCCTTACAGAAGTGATTACCTGCCGCACTAAATCTAAACACTAGATTGCACAATGTCAGAAAATGACTGGAAAGGTACATATTATCAAAATTGCAGAGTGTCTGTATCCTCAGCTTTGAGAATATAACATACACAACCAAAATCCTGTTAAACGAAATAAACAGGATTTTTGCTGAATAATTTTGGTTTTATGTAATACTCAGGCCAGATAATAATTCCTATTTCCATTATTTTACTTCTCCTCTCTTCAAAGCAGTCATTATAATCACAATACATTTTAAGTCTCTACCGTGCCAATGTATTTACTAGTGTCTCTGCTTACGTCTGTGCATATTCTCACTGATGTGAGAATCACTGATGATGAGAGAAAGGTTATAAATAGTAAATATGGAAACGGTTGACTAGGGTCTCCTGCAAATGTGTAGTATTTGTCTGCTTACATCTGTGCATATTCTCACTGATGTCAAAGAGAAAGGTTATAAATAGTAAATATGGAAACGGTTGACTAGGGTCTCCTGCAAATGTGTAGTATTTGGCTTCTGAACTATTTGTAACTGGTAATAACTTCTAATAAGAAGGCTAGACTTTCCGAATTGAGCAAATATTTCCTGGTGCATGAATATATATGTTTCATCACTCCCCTTTGAAATAGATTTTTACTTTGCTGAAAAAAATATAACAGTCTTACAGTCATCTTAGACAGCATGTTTTCAATTTGAAGGACTATAGAGTCACTTCTAAGAAAATTATTTAAAGTAATTATGGAAAGCACTCTTGTCTATAAAGTCTTTCTACATGGGACTGCATCTTTGGTGGAAAATGGTCTCTTATCCATCTTCAAATTTAAAAGTGATAGTCTTAGATTAAGCTGCTAAGGCTGACTCTAAGAGGCAAAACATATGTCTAAATCCCATGAAGGTGGCCCAGTAATAGTCCTGAACTTTTCCAGGGTGGTGTGTGGAAGCCTTCCCACTTCTACTCTACCTAGTACTGGTACCTCTGCTTAGTGCATCACCTTTGTGGATCCCATTGAGAAGTGTTTAATTCTCCCCACATATACAACACAGAATTTAGATAACTTAACTCAGACTTTGAATTACACAATGTCAGGGTACCTATAAACTATATATAAACAATAGGTTTCTGTGGTAACAGAAAACAAAAATTAGCCTCTCCATTTTTATGCTGAAAGACTCAGTTCATAATTTTATTTTTAAATTCATTCATATGAGGAAACATTAAGCCATTTAACCTTTAGTTTTCCTGAAAAATTCCCCAGATGAAACTTGACACTTTTGGTGTCAAAGAAACTTTATTTAAAAGAGAGATCGGTGTAAATGTTTAAGAACTCTAACAGTGCAACATTAATATTTGATACACAAATAATAAAACAATTGGCACATAAATATACAGTTAAATAATTCTAAAGATTTAGAATCTAAATATTTTTAAAATTCTAATTCTCCACTCTTAACTTCATAGATAAATTCCTGGATCTACAACCACAAATGTTATAAGAAGTTGAAATTCCACCTCTGCTTTTTAAGATACGGTATTCCAAGACCAAATCCATGTTGGAAGCCAATTCTAAATGTCATATTTTTCCTTACCAAGCACATATCCTGACCTCATTGTTCCTTGCCAAGTCTTGGCCTTGAAATGTGCTATTTAAAAAGCAAACAAAGAACATGAACTTGTTCAAACTCAGGGAATATTTCAGCCTACAGCTCAGCAAAAAAACCTTTATCTGAAACCAATGAACTTCTCAGGACCATTGAGAATTGACCAGAGGGGCCAATTAGCTGTTGCACAGTCTCACTGATTCTGTGTCAATAATTTATAAATTTAGAGAGCAGGCAGGTTTTTGCTACTGGTGTAAAATTAAAGTGACAGTTCTCAGAAAATCTGTGCCACTCGACTGAATTCTGTGGACCAGTACAGATCTAAAACCACCGAAGATCTAACACATTTAGGTAAGTCATATTTTCAAGCATATAATTTCCTTCCAAACACAAAATTTAGTTCACCATTGTAAAAATAATAAATTAGATATCCATATTCTTTGTATAGTGAGATAGCTACTTTGTTTTTCTTTTCTTTCCATGTAGTGTGAGAAGGTGGCATCTAGCTGCCACTGAAAAGAGCACAGGTCAGTTTTACAGCAAAGGGGCACCTAAAAAATCTGTGTTCTGCCTCAAGACACCAATGACCAACATCTTAAGGCATTTTTGGTCCTTCTGGTTTCACCTTGTGGTTTTTCTGACTACCTAAGAAATAATTTCTTTCAGATGCCATACTGCTTTTGTGCTGTCTGAATATTATTTAATTGGGAATGTTTTATTATGCACAGAATACACTGAAGAAATAGATGTGGTAGATGACATTGGCCATATAGACAGAAGACAGGTATCATAGGAAGCAGAGCCTTCATGGCCCCACTGAGGTCACTTATTTCTACCCCCTGCTAAACAAAGTGTTGATCCACTTTGCCAAAATTTGAGCAGATTACAGTGCATTCTAGGATGCAAAAGGCTGCCATTACTTTTCTGGGTTGAGTTTATTCACTCATTTGGCATAGCTCAGTAAGGGTATCTAAAAAAAAATATATTTTTAGCCTACACTGGACAGAAAATTAGCTTTTTGGCTCCAGAGCTGGCTGGGCACACACTGCTGCTCTTTCCAGCTGCTGCGGAAATCTCCAAACTGATTTTTTGCCAGAGTACATGTAAAGGCCCATCAGTCTTTCATGTTAATCACTTGAAAAACAATTAAAGTGTATTCATGCATTCCAAACATGAGTTTTGCATGTAACAGTTACTTTTTTTGCCACTGTTGAAGATTCTGTACAGTGGCAAATATGACAGAGGTTCACCCTTATGCTCACCAAGGAAAAAAACCAAATAAACAAGTGCCAGTTCTGATCCAGAAACCTCATCTAAGAATTAAGGTAAATAAGTTCCCAGGTTACCATTTATTAGTATTAGAAATCTGTGGTATCTTAAAAAGGCACTGCAGGCAACAGTTCTTAGAAGGCCCAAGAGCTGCAGCTTTGGACATGTAGTTGATGGGGTCCAGTATAGTATAACTGATTTCTAATAGAGTTTCCATATGATATCAGCCAAGAAGGCTTGGGGTTTTTTAAATATGTGACCCAGGAGAAACTGATTCAGTTTGAAGGCACAGTAATCCTTTCTTGAAGCTACTGTATCTGGATATCTCTGGTGAATGGTGTCTGGTTATGACACTCAAGCCTGGAATGAGACCTGACCAAACTAGTTTTCATGAGGTGTAAAAAATAATTTATTTATCTCACTGCATCACCAAAATCATGGCATTGCTGACTCCACAAAGATTGTATTCATATTTCACAGTTAGAAGATAAATTTGCTTTTAAAAAAAGTATTTGGCTTTTTCAAGAGAGCTGGATGGGTTTAAGGCTATGTCTTTTTCCATTAAAATAAAAAGTTAACTTGGAAATATATAAGAGAATGTAAATTAAATTTAGTGAATGCCATTTTATGTTCCATCCTGGTGCATATAATTGCCATAGGTAGAAAATACATCTGTGGTGAAGAAGTGGAAAATTGGAACATTATGGAGGTTCAACCAGTCTCCCTTGTTAGCGAATCTAAACTAATCTTTAGTGAATTCCTGAGAAAGCATGAAGAGGTTTCTTCTCCTAAAAAAAAGTGCTGAGCAAGTGAAAATGGAGACAGAACAGACACTGCCACTTTGCTTTAAGGATTTAGATATATTATTTAATTTGATTTCTGCAAAGACAAAACTAAACAGTGATGGCAGGCGATTCTCCCTGGAGTAGCTTGTAATCTGTATTAAGTAAACTTAATATGGAATGTAAAACAAAAGCCTTTGAATGAAAAGTTTTTCCATACTGGTGGTTAAACCGAGTTATCTAGACAGATTCACGACACACAATACTCTAGTTAAACTATGGCTAAGTTTACCCTCTTGTAACAGCAGTATAGTAAATCCGTATGTGACACAATTTTAAATTAACCAGCCAAAAACCTGCAGCCAATCATCTGTGGCAGCACAGAGCCCAGTGAGCTCTAGCTGACCTAGGTATTTACCCAGATTTTGGGCAGAGTTTTCAGATTGCTTAATGCCATACTACTAATTTCTTTTAACCCTGCTTTGATCACACTACACCACTGAGTCTCCTAGGTGGGTATTACTAATATCTAACATGAGTAAGGGCTTCAGGAGGGCACAAATTGCATTGAGGTCTCACACCATAGCAGATGGAAAGGAGGACAGAGAAGGAAGATCTCCCCCACTCCTTGTGTCACTCCAGCCCCTCTCCAGCAGCACAGTGGGAGACTGGGGTGACACTCAGATGACCTGCCCCACACAGCTGGAGCAATCCTCTGTGGTACAAAACCACCAGAATCCCAAAAGGGTCACACATCACAATAGTATTGTGACCCTAATGGGTTACTTGTTCTACCATATACATAGGATAACTGGAGGCTCTAAACACTGCAGCCAGCAAAACAATCTATACCTAATTAGAGTCCCCAGAGCTTGATGTTTCTAACCCTGTTTCCCCACGAAAATCTCCCATGGATATACATGGCTCTGTAGTGAATGTACGTCTGTACCACAAAATTGTTGGAGAGAGAACTGTTTCAGCATATGCGTCCAAAGACATGAGACCTATAATTTTACACCAAATTGGCTCTAATTGCCAGCAAAAGCATTGCCTGTGCTGAGGCTTTCTCTAAGGGCTTGCCTTCACTGCACAGAAAGTCAGACCCTCCCACTGTTCACAAAGTAAAGCCCTCTGACCTAGGGCTTTAAATATGGACTAATTTATCTGGGTAGGATTACCTGCTGAGAAAAGCATTGAGAACTAATGATCTGTCCTTTCCTCTTCCCAACACTGAAAGGCAGACTGGGAAGCACAGGGACAGATTACAGCTAGAACTGGGTAGAATGAAAGAAGTGGAGGGAGGTGTCTACAAAGCCACAGGGAGAAATTAAGATAACGGAGAGAGGCGCCAGAATGCAAGGCGCTGGTAGAAGTTGCTGAGGGGAAACTATCTTGAGGCACCAAAAGGTATATTTGTAGCTTTAAAATTACTTTTCCAACTGCAGGAGAGGAAGAACAGTCCACTGTCAGGCCATTAGAAAACCTGGATTCAAGTAGCTTTTCTACCACAGATTTTCCTGAGGCTGTCAGTTGGCTTTTTTTATGCCTCAGAGACACAAAATGTAGCCACATTGCCTTTTTTCCCTCATCTGCAAAATTGGGAATGACAGTTCTTCACTGCTTCACAGAATATACTAAAGACTTTGAATTGCTCTAACATTATGGCAAAAGAAGCTGCAGAAGCACCTATGCTAACATGTTTTTTTACTTACTAATAAACACGATTTCTTTTAAGGAAGCTGGGTGGTTTTTTTGTATTCATAAGTCTCCAAAGAGAAGAGATCCCAGTGTCCATTAAGACCTGCAGAGTACAAGTATTTGTCAACAAGTTTGTCCTAAAGAGAAGCTGTAAAAATATAAAATTCTATGGTAATATAAGGAAGTTATAGAAGCTTCTTTTAAATATGACACAGACATCTTAAGTTCAGAACCCTGGGGAAAGTAACTGTAGATGACAGAACTTGCTGGTCCTAAGATACCTTCTCAATGGCACTTACCAACGATCACTGTCTTAAAGTTTTTTTAGAGATACCAAGAATGCACAAAGAGAAACAAGAATGGTTTGACAATGGCATTCCACATGCTTTTGGTTTTCCTATGTGAACACAGAAAACTCTGAGTTCCAAAAAGCTGACCAGAGAATAAGTAAAGGATATTATCATTAATCCTATGTTTGCTTTGGGACAATCTCTGGAGTGTCAGAAAATATGTGCAACAAAGTAGTGGTTTGACTGGGAATATTTCATAAGAAATATTAAGTACTCAGTGGGTTGTTTTGTTTTGCTTTGCTTTGCTTTGTTTTGTTTTTCTCTAAAAAATGATCATATGCCACCCAGGGCACATAAATCCTTCTTTCAGGTTTAATTTTCTTAACTGTTTGAAGACACAATATGAGTCAGGAAAGAGTTGCTGAGTCTAGTTATTGTATTTGAACTGCTGTGAAGCATCAGACAGAAACATAGAGAAAATAGTATGAGAAGGATTTAGTTCTCTGAGAAACCACCTAAACACAATACTCTGTTTATTTATCAAGTAAGAATAAAACATTACTTTCCTAGATGGAGTGAAAAATAATTACTAATTGAAAAATACATTTAAGTGTCTCCCAAATGGAGATTCATACTTGGGCTTGCTGAGCATATGGAACAGAGAGAAGAGAATCTCCTGTTCTGGTTGTGCTTGCAGTTAATGATATCAGCCAATTTCCAATGGAGTCAGTGTCTGTGTGTCATCTGCTTGAAGGAGACTTGGATCAGGCCCTAGGAATCTATGTGGATGTGGTCCATCAACAGCCAATTCTGCCCTTGCACTATTGGAAACTGTATTATGCCATTTAACTTTAATAGCTCTGAAGTAGTTTGAGCACCTCAGGTGAAAAAAAAAAATACATAAATGCAAGAGACAGGAGAATGAAGTAGAAACCCATTCAGGATTTCTGCTTTCTTTCTGTTTCTGATTGTTTCTATCAGGCATTTAGTGAACTGTTATGCCCAGCTAAATCTGTATTTAGTTTGGCTTGACTAAGAAATGTCAGTACCTAAGGTAACTTAAGCAGAATAAAACATTAATTACTTTTTCCTTCTTCTAGATGGCCTTATGCTCAAATTGCTGTTGTTATATTGCAAATGTCTACAAGAAGCACAGGAGTAATTGAAAAAAAGGTTTTTAGCTTTCACTTGTTTTTCACTCCCTAAACTATAGATGCAACAAGGAAACAGCAGAAGTCTCATGAAGTTTACTTCATTTAAAAAAAACAAAAACTCTTGACTTTTTCCAGCGAAAAATGAACTACTGTATAGTTAAAAAGGCAGAAGACTTAACCCCACGCTTTTGCACATGGCCATTTGTAAAAGAAATTACCTTCCTCATTCTGCATTTGTCATTCTGCACATCTTGACATTGAACTGGCAAGAAAACACGTGTCCCCAGCAAGCCAGAGTCTGAAGGTGAGATCAGTTAGGGAGGCAGCCAATGCTCCATGCCCTGGAGAAGAAGCTCTGTGCTCCTTGGAGAGTACATTTCCTCAGTTAGGTCTCGGTTTAGGTAAGTTTACTCATTTCTAGCTTCAAGTGCATCCTGAAGCATTGCATAAATGAGAACATGTATAAACATATTTCTAAGAGCTTAAGACTTATTTAAAGGCCTAATACAGGCTGGTAGCGATAAAACAAGCAGTGCTAGCTAGGAACACAGGGTTCTCCTTTTCAAGATACAGAAAAGCAAACTCCTGTATGTGTTCCCAGCTGAGATGGTGGGATCCTGTCTTTTCTCCCAGAATTACTGAAACAAGACGTTTCTCTACAAGTACACTATCCTGCTCATTTCCATTTCCCTTTGATTCTTCTACTTCCATATTCACACACAGATCAAGAATACAGGATCAGACCCTTTTTATGCTAATTCTCTGATGTTCATGAGACTAAGTTTTAGACCAGGATCTCTCCATGGTGCAGCACTAAATGAAAACAGTTCCTGGGATCTGGCCCATATGCTATCAAACGTGTTGGAATTCACACGTGTATTGCTTCCATCTAGTCTTAAGCAAGATAGAATTGTATCTGTATATGCTCTGAATATTTTTTATTAGCATAGAAAAGTAAAATAACTAATTACTTCAAAATATCCCAGATTACTTTTAGCATTACCATGCTATAAAAATCTTTTTTTAACAATCTGTAGCTTACTATTGATCACCTAGACATTAACCTTTAAAAGCTGAGTTTACGTGAGATAAATTCTAAGGTTGTTTTATACAACAAACCCAAGGAACTTGAAAAAGAAAAAAATCCTTATCATGATCATTTTCCTTTTCCATTTGCCCCTGCTTCATCCACTGGACTGCAGAGGACATCACCCCCTTAACAGAAAGAAAAAGCATATGTCAACTTGCCTCACCTACAGAGCCTTCAGGCAAAATGCATCGCTTTTTCGGGACTGTCAAGGACTGAATAAATCAGAGATAAGTGGGTTAAAATGTCAGCACCCACTGGGACCAAAATAAATCTACCACATTTTTTCATCCAAGTGAAATCCTAACTGCCCTACCACCAACACTTCAATCGTTCATTTAGGAAGACAATATAAAACTCTTAATGATTAATTTTATTTTTTTTTCAAAAAGACAAAAAAACACAACAAGTTGTTGGCTTTTTCCTTTTTTCCCCCCCCTCCCATCGTAACAAGTCTGTGGAAGTAATCTTGTGCAAAAGGTCAGATAAGCATGATGTGAAAGATGGTGTTAAAAGGCTTTCAAACTTTGTTTATTAATAGATATAACCCTTTCACCTCTGCCACATCTGTCACTGCTAGGTTAAATATCATCTGTCTTACTGGTCACCTGACTTCTTGTTATTAGTACAGGAAAATGCCACAAAAACCACTGAACAGTCACAAATCCGTTACATAAAAATGCAAGAGAAGAATTGCCTGAGCCCTCCTAATAAAACATAACCTAACATGGAGTAGCTAAAGGCACTGAGAGTAGCCTCTGGCTCTAAAAGCATTCAGTAGGCCATTGATCATTGAAGACAACACATGGTGACCTCACACAAACACAATGTAAACTCCCAAACTCATTGATGGCATTCCTAGCACTCTGTCCGAATTTATATTATCTCTCTGTAAACTGTTTGACATCAGAAGTGAAAGATGGAAACAGAAAAAGGGCCTCCTCAATACAATGAGCATACCACCGAACGCAGCTGGATGCAAGTGAATTAGCTTGTAGCTTATTTTGATGTTCAAAGAAATCTCAGGCCCAGATGTGTATTAATAGAATTTTTGTAAGATTCTTGGAAGTATATTTTTCCTTTTTGATAGCCCCAAAATATGCTAGACTATAAAGATTCCCTGAGTCTTTTTAGAGGAAATGAAGAAAAGAAACGGAAAAAATATACAGTTTTATTATATAAATTAATTACAAGGCAAAAACTAAAATGTGAATACACAGAAACATAGCAGGAAACTGAAGGAAGCAGCAGAATTATATCAGTTAGCATGTTAACTGTTTAAATAATCTATTAATTTTTAAAAAGTTTCAAAGCTGATCAATATTTAAAATAATGGGCTCTCTTGCTTGGATTATTGTAGAAAGAAAGCTCAAGGACTGTTCTTTTTGAAGAGGGATGCTACAGAAATTTTGTAGACAATCTATTTTTGACATTTTAGACATTGTGTTCCTGCAATGAGTAAGTGGACAGGAGTAAGATATTTCTGGAAAGTTCCCCCTTCTGTTTCTAAGCCATCCATACCAGTAGTAGGCAATTTTTTCCCTGTTTCCAAAAGAAGGAAGAAATCAAAGAGAAATAATGAAGTCGCATCTGCATGTGGTTTTTACTCCGCTCATGGAATGATGAAGGCACCTTTCTCGGGAAGTGGTTACAAAGTTACATTAAAACTCATTGCTAATGGACTGTAGGATGCTGCTATTTAATTATTTCTAGCATAGACTGCTATCATTATGAACACTAGAGGAACAATTATACATCTCAGGACTTTGCACAATTCTAACTGAAGTGTTCAAACAAAAACAAACAACAAAAGGCAACATTGCCTTCCTGTGCAGTAAAAACATAAAGAATCCAGAAATATCTCGTAGCTTAGAGGTTTTCAGCAAAGTTACTGCTTTTAAGTCATGAGAAAACGGCTAGGTTGTTGTTTCTGTTTACTACAGAAAAACTTAACTGTAAGAAAGTCTAAGGAGCATATCTGGGAAGCACAGACATATCTATGAGAACAACTGTTAATTTGAAGCTGAAATAACAGAAAAATTTCTCTCTGAATGGGGCATGTAGGACACTGAGGTTAAATCCCCCTTGCAGTTTCATATTGCTGTTGTCTTTCTCTTCACCCCTCAGCTGAGAGCTCAGCCTAAAGCCTGAAGTTGCAAGGAGCGGTTACAAATGGACCTTGATCATCCCATGTACTACAGGATGTGACACTTTGTTTGCTCCAACCAGCTACTGGCCTTGCCTTGAAGTGGAGCATGCCTTGTGTTCCTCTGTGTCTAGATGTCTCAGCACCCCTTTTGGAGCATTTTCCAGGTTTTCATGTGAGGATTTTCCTCTAGTGGGATCAAGGTTTCAGCCGACAAAGAAAATTAATAACTAATTTTTTTTTTTTCCAAACAGTAGTCTAATTTGATTCAAGTAGAGCAGCTAATCATTTTTACCCATCAGCTTACATTTAGGAACTTGCAAGTTGCAGATAAAACCCCCCGGTTTGATTTTGAATCCATTGCCTCCTGCTGTCAAAGCACTCTCACTGCTTCCAAAGCCCCTTTTTGAGAAGGACAGAGGATGTGATCCTCTTTCAAATATCACCCTTTTGTAAATCTATGCAGTTTATTTTAACTACATTTTCACAGCTTGTATCTCCCTTTCTCCACTCCTCCTAGGAACTCTTTTTGTTACCTATTCTTAGTTAGCTATGAAATGCAAAAGGGCTAGAACTTCTCCCTGGGCTAGCTCAGCTCCTTTTGCCCTTTCCTTCTTTTGATTCCTATAAACCTACAAGTGTGTTTTCTCCCTCTTGGGGAGAAAAAAAAAAAAAAAAAAAAAGAAAAAAACTGAAACAAAAGAAACAAACTTTCTGTATAACCAAATACTCTTCCATACAATGCAGCTTGTCATGTGAGTAGGTCCTGTCTGCATTTTCCACATAAAGACACTTTGGAAATATAGCACAAATTATTTTCAAAATTACTTCAGGATAGAACATCATCTCTGAAAGGGTCGTCAGGAGTCAGGTTTCAAGTACAACAGGATTCTGAGCCACGGGTTTGACAGTGATTAATTGTATAACCAAGCCCGGTTGGCACTCTCAGAGACTTGGAGGGTCACTTGGACAGTGGGGCTCCCTGGGAGGTACTTAACCCTAGACTTTGATGTATCTGATGGCTCCCGAAGGCACTACCTGCTAGCTCTGGAGCGAACCATAGCTTTTATGCGGAATGCATACAGCTCTGGTGGAGTAACACTTCCTCCTCGGGCTGCCTTGCCTCTCAGTCCATCTCCTGGTGCCTTGCACACTCCTCTAGAAATCACTAATACCTTGTATTGGTCCTCTGCCCTCAGTTCTTGCCTTGGTTTGACTCCTTAACCCACAGAATCATAGAATCACAGAAAGGCTGAGGTTGGAAGGGAACTCTGGAGCCTATCTGGCCCAAGCCCCCTGCTCAAGCAGGGCCACCAAGAGCCGGTTGTCCAGGAAGTGTTCAGACAGCTTTTGAATATTTCCGTAGATGGAGACTGCACAACCTCTCTGGGCAACCTGTGCCAGTGCTCAGTCACCCTCATAGTAAAAAACTCCTACCTGGCGTTCAGAAGGAACCTCCCCTGTTTCAGTTTGTGCCCGTTGCCTCTCGTCCTGGCACTGGGCACCATCAGAAGCACCTGGCCCTGTGTTTTTCGCACCCTTCTTCGAGCATTTATAGACATTGATTAATAGGATCCACCATCCCTCTCTTCTCCAGAGTAAACTGGAATGATGCTGTCCGCACATCATAGATGCTCCAGCACTTTGACCATCCTTGTGGCCCTTCCCTGGACACTCCCCAGTACACAGCTGGGCACAGCCTGTGCTCCCAGGGTGGCCTCCTCAGTGCTGCCTGGAAGCCAGGCATCACATCACCTCCCCCGACCTGCTGTGTTCCCTGCTTCGCAGCGAGTGCACATTACTGGCTCTTGGTCAAACTGGCGACCCTGGCAAGCCCTAGGGGTCCCTCAGCCAGGCAGCAGCACTCGGTCGTATAACAGCCAGCCACTCCTGCGGGTGACGTGTGTAAAACGAAGCTGCGTTGGCCGGGAATCGAACCCGGGTCAACTGCTTGGAAGGCAGCTATGCTCACCACTATACCACCAACGCCCCTGTTGAAAAGCTTTTCTAGCTGCTCTCTTTCTTCTCTTCCAGTTTCCATCGGTTCCTGTTCCATCTGCAGGGTTTATCAACTGTCCACTATGAGCCCAGAAAAGGGTTACTGAGGGAAACGTTCACATTTGCTCCACAGTTGCCAAGGCTATTAGAAAAGTTTTTTCTCTTCTCTTCTCTTTTCTCTTGCCTTTTCACAATGAAAAAAACTACAGTATCACTCAGTAAAATACTCCCAACATCCTTATTTGTTAAAAAAATACAAACAAAACAACAGCTAACAGCTCCAGTCTGATGAAACAAGCATCCTCATTTCATCTTTTTTTTTTTTATGTAAAAAATACTCTTGCCAGCATTAATGTTTAACTATGACAAATATTTTATTTCATGTTTGAAAGGTTAAGTGGGAAAAATTACAATGAACAACGTATGTTGTCCTTTCCCTCACTTACTGCTTTTCTCAGTGTCACCTAAAGAAACACAAGATCACACAGAAAATGGAGCTGAAAATAAACTGAAAAGATTTGGAAAAGTTTGATATTTGAAAGAAGATTATCTAAAACACAAGTTTGAAATCTTTTGTCTCATCTTAAGTACTTTTTTATCACACAATTTATGGTGAAAGTTTTTCTATTACAGCGGATAGAGACAACAAACTACTTTGAAGGGGTAAATTCTCAAAAATCACATGCTGTGAGGATATCCTATGAACAACTCAGGGCACTTTAGGTAATCTGTGATTTCTCTTATGAGAATGTCCTTTTCACAGACAGATCTGTTTCTTAACATGCAGGAGTGTTCTGCTTTTCTCAGCAAGCTTATGGTTGCAAACATTCTGTGCCAGCTCTCAGTTCCTTAATACAGAGACCTTCACGCCTCTTTCAGTCTCAAGTCCTCAGTCTCAAGCTTGCTGCACTGGTTGTCAGAAAAGTTGTTAGACCTAATATTGGCTAGACATCCATCAGTCTCCTGATTCCTGACCCTTTCTGACATTTTGCCTGCATCTGAGGAATGAATAGGTCTATAAGAAGTCCCCCAGTCCTGTGCATACTCTGTCCATTTTACCCAGAATCATCTAGTGTTTGTATTGGTGAAATCTCATGCAACCTTAGAGAAAAATCTACAGAACATGGCTAAACTATATTAAGGATATTAAGTCTTCTCTCATCCTCTCCTCACTATTTATTTAAAAAAAAAAAAAAAAAAAAAACAGCAAAACCAGCCAAGATCTTATTTGGAGGGCTCTGCAAGTAGGTTGTGAGTTCATACAGTTGTGTATTTATAACTAAGACTTAAGAGAGCAAGCTAAGAGGGTGTTGCTGAACGAGGTAGAGCCCATTTTTACTTTACGTACCATACACTGTACACGCATTGCCTTGCAAATGCACACTTCAGTTACGTGGTGCACGCACAGCAAACGGTTCCTTTTGGCACCAGATTTTCTGTACACTTGCTGTGGAACCCTTTTAAATGGGGTCTTGGCCCCGAGCCAGTAGTCTAACGATTTAAGAAGATGATACCATGGGACACATCAACCTCACTAATCATAATAACTTCTGAAAAATACATACCTTATTGTAATAATTGTCATGCTTTTATTCTAATCTGTAGACATCATAAATATATTCTAGTAAAACTGCTAAGATGTGGATAATAAATTTAAGCCTAGCAACAGTTGTTTCCAACATTACTGAAAAGTATGGTTTAACAATCATCACAAAAGGCTATTCTTTGCATATTTCCCTTCAGAAAGATTCCACGGAGCCTGAAAGTCTACGGACTGCCATTTGAAAATCACTACCTTACCCTTTAGGAACTTTTAATATCTTTACTAAAGAAGTTGGTTTGGAGGAAGTGTGGATGTTTTTCTTACTAAGAATATTTCTCTTTCTTGAAGTTGCAGCCTTAACTATGTCGTCTTCGTGATCTCACCATCCTGTATTTTAAGGCAATACAGAGTGAGGAGGATAATTTTAAAACTGTGTGGTAGAACTGGAAGGAGAGATAGACCCCCTTTGAATTGGGAAAAAACACTGGCTGAGGATTGCCTGCTCTGAGAACACTGGAAGCTGAAGTGGTCGGGCAGAACAGGGCAGAGAAGTGGGACAGGCGAAGGGGAGCTTTGTGAATGGCAGCCACCTGGATCTCAGTTCATAAAGCCACTTAAATGTGCACAAGATTCCTAAAGAATTTAAGCACCCGAAGTTGCAGATAAACTCAGAGGGCCGCATTCCCAAAGTCAAAGTAGACTTATCCTACTTAAGGAATTCTAGAAACACTTATGAGCATCTGCAGACACCTGGAAATCCACTGAAATCTGACCCCAGTGTTCCAGTCCCAGATGTAAAGCCTCCTTGACTCTTGTATGCTCAGACAATACACACATACTGCCAAATCTGGGACTCTGCATGAAATTTGTCCTGATTATTTCTTGTTTTCCCTTTCTCACACACACATCCGTACACAGATTCCAGTAGCACTTGATGAACAAGCAGATCAAATTAACCCTTATTATGTCCTATCAGAACAAGATGAGTGCTCAACGGTAGCCTTTTCTAATCTGGTTTTAATTCACTAGGCAACAAATCTGTTGACTACAAGTCTACTGCATACAGCAGAGAGGAAGTATTTTACTGTGGCATAATTAAAAGGATTCCTACGACAACACATAACGACATGCTCTCTGCTTTCTTTTTAAAGGTTTCCTTTGTTTTTGGGTTTACACCAAATTAGTTGCATATGTGACTGCTTCTGCTCCAATATCATCTTCAAATACTTAGTGCATCACCACACTAACCTCTCAGTTAACCCTTGTTTCAGAGACTGTTCACTGCAGGTGCAGCAACATTTCTTTTCTGGCAAAGGACATGCCAGAAACGCTCACTGCTAGTGACCTCTGTTATTGCTGAGGATCTGGGCATGCTACATGTGCTCTTTGTTTACAGCTAATTGCATAATCAAGGTGCTGCAGATCCACAGCTTGTAGAAATATAGAAGCTATTAAAACATAAAAAATAAAACCTAGGTCTAACCAACACTGAATTTGTCCAGTTTTCTGGCAACAAGCTTCTCCCCAACATATACATCTTGATTTAGTTGGTCTGGAAGGATAACATGCATTGTTCTAAGTCCAATGAATCCCTCAGTCTGTATCAGAGCAAAAAGTTAAAAATATGAAGAACATGACCTAAAAGATTTCAGAACACTTCAGTATTACTGTCTGAACAGATGTCACAAATTATATTTTCTCTGGTAAATAAAATGACATGATTCTGAATTTAATAGAAAATATTGGTAATTCCATCATTTCTCATTATGACTACTGAGACTTTTTAATTAACATCTAGAAAAATATTTGACTTTTCAAAAATAAATTAAATGTTCTTTTTTCTACCAATAACTAGCAGAAATTTAATAATGAGCAACGCGATACTTTCTCTGGTGTATGTAAAATTCATAATACTGTAACTAATGGTAGGCTCTTAACTTGAAAAAATAAAATTAACTTTCTTGAGAAATACAGTTTTTAGTGCTAAGGAGAGCTGACTGTCCCTGACGCAGTGGAGCCCTGACAAAGCTGGAACAGTATGGCTAAAATAGAGAACTTGCCAATCAGGTTCTTTCTAGCCATCCCAATGATGAAATCAACTGAAAACCAGGCATCTGTCCTCAAAGTAATAATTGTTTAAAAAACTCTTAAATAATTCTTAAGCCATTATTGGTTTTGTTCTTTAGCTTTGCTTTGAATTATCAGAAAGTTAAATGAAAATCTGAACTGAGATTTTTTTTATGCATTGTTAGCTTCAGAAGCTGGGATGCTATGTAGACATGTGGATCAGCATCTTCAGAGGATGATTCATCTCAGCCTGGCATAAGTGCCTAAAATAAGCTGGTGAATCACCTTCTGGAGACACCTTTTTCTTTCTATTGATAAAACAGAAAGTTAAAAATATATAGTGGTTATCTCAAACTTAAAAGTTTTATATAAAGTGTCAGTCATCTAGCTTAAATATTTTTTAATTCAGGATAAGTCACAAACTGACAAGTCTCATTTTCTCTCAGTCTAAATTGTTCTTATTGGCAGTTATGTTATTTCGAGAACGGGAATATCATCTAGGAAGATGAAGTTTGAGATATATTAATGTATGGATACTGATGATTTTTTGTGCAGACCAAATACAAGACATTCAACAGTGATTTAGATGGGTTTTTTTAAGGACAAACACAACACATGCCTAAGAAATTATTTAACATTTGGAAATGAGCTACCCCATCAGCAAGAACTTTACTGGCTGTGGTGCCTTAAGGAAACAGAAGTCACTGAACTTGCTCTATTTATGAAGATACAAACATTTTTTAAAGTAACCCAACACCAAACAAGGATAATTATTAAAAAACAAGGATTCTTTTTTCTTTTCATTCATGTGACTAATGCAAGAAAGCAGCTACACAGCCCTCTGACACTATTTATTAGCCCGATCTGAAATCTTTTAAGATACCTTTTAAGGTATCTTCAGACACTTTCAGCCTCATATTTGTACCCCTTTCCATAACAATTTCTGTTCTAGGTTATAAGATTTATAGGTATAGTAACAGAAAAGAGTAGTAAACAGACCTCTTTAGTTCCACAGATGGAAAATGTAAAAGCCAGGTATAGAGTTTAACATTGTATATGATTAAAGAAGCCCAAAGACTCAGTAGAGTTTTTTTTCCTTTTTTGCACCCTCCAGCACACCTGCTCTTCATTCCCATTCCTCCTTGCTTCCTATTGCTTTCTCAGCATGTTTTTAAGCAATGCAAGGCACACCCACAGGCTCCACCTGATGTCAGAGAACATCACTGGAAGATTTGACTGTGAAAGCTGAATACAAAGACCTGGCTGAGAAGGGGAATTTATTTTTTTAGTAGTAGAAGTATTCAGGCTCCATAGGCAAAAAATTCAGATTTATTTTGTTAATTCATTTTATCCCTTTCTCTCTTACTGTCTCTTATAGGGGAAAGATTCTGCTTTTGCTTTTGAGTAGGTTATCCTGGTTGATTTTGGCCACAAAAGATGTTTCTCTTTTTATTTATCCTTACTATATAATTTGTCTTTGCTATATAATGTTGGACATGTGTACAGTGATCTGGAGTCAGATTCTGCTTTATTCCATCTCCCTATTTCTGGGAGTTGAAAGGGAATAGTAGGGAATTACTGAGTAAGTTCTGCCTCTTTAGGGAAATATGCACATGGAAATATGTATAACATGGTAGTTGCATTTAGCTGTGTAGGGATTTCTTTTTTCCCATCACCTTCTGAAAAGGTTGGCATATTTCATTTTTTACAGTCAGTCCAAAAGATTATGCTTTCCAGAACCCTGTCAAATGAATATGATTGATGCACCAGTGGAAAATAAATATGGGGGAAACATTCTCTATCCCAGAAGCTTACAGACAAATGAGCAATTAAGCCACTTGATTCTTGCACTTCAACATGGAAATTGACTTCTATGGAAATGGGGTGCACTATTTAATGTGACTGTGGGTATTTCTCTGTGCTAGCCTTTTTAATGACTTCTCTTCTGAGGTTTAACATGTGCGTTGGATCATGTAACCAATGTCTGGCCAGGACTGTCAGTTTTAGTCATTTTGCTGGGGAAGCTTTCTAGAATGAATTTTGGTTTCAAAATACATATCAATTTGGGAGGGAAAAGATTTTATTGTTTCAAATTCTTGCTGCAATTCAGGAAAACCTGTCTTACACTTCCGTCTTAACACTGTTAGTTATGACAGTCTAAGGCTGAATTATAAACATAAGTGCACAATAATTTTGTCACTTGTAATTCATGCATTTTATTGTCTCAGTGTCAATGCTCTGCTAGTTAATTTAGAATTAAAGCTTTTCATCTGTCAATACGCTGCATCTGAAGTACAGCAGAACTGCTCTGAGATTTGGTTAAGCTAATGTAGCTTTGTATATCAATAATTATTTTAATAAAAACTTTCTGTAGAGACACTTGTGTAGTCCTTAAATCGGAATTTCATTGTCTAAAAATTAAATTACAGTAAAAGTCATACCAGCATTCCATTGGATTAATTGTACATGCTTTTTAGAACAGATGTCGCTACATTGGATACCTTTTATTATCTTTATTTTGTTTTGATTTGGTCTAGAATTTGATTATTTTGATACCTAATCCTCCAGCTATGATGATTCACCAAGTTGTCAGACATCAGCTGAGCTGCAGGATTGTTTGCTTGTTCTTCATACATTGGCCACGATCTGCAAAAGCATATCTCATCATGGATTATAATTCATATTCACTGCAAATCAAGCTGACCTGCATTTGCTTTGGCTAAAAGCAGATATACAGAGTTTCCACAGAACAGATGTTATAGAGTAGATTTATGTCATCATTGTGTAATTTTTTATTTGTTACTTTCTAATTCTGCTTATGGATAAAAAGGGGAGAAAAACATGTATGTTTAGCCAAGAATTTATTTTTAGCCGTACTAAAATCTAGCTAAAACACAAAAAAAGGTTATCTCAATTAGTCCAGTTACAATATTATTAACATTCACCAAATTCATCAGATATTCAACATTCTTCTGTTCCGAATTAGCTACTTAATAAAAACCAAATGTCATTAATAATTGTTACAAAAAACCTCCTGTTTTCTATGCTTTTTCTTTGGATACGCTCTTTTCCACCGCTGCTCTCTATCCTAAGTCGCACAGAACCAATCTTCCTCAGAAAGAATGAGACAGCTGCAGTGAGTCAACAGCATCCCTGAGGAGAGTGATGTTGGTGATGGGATTTCTTATTTTCCTTTACTGGGAGCAGTATGTTGCTAATGGTTTATTTTCCCCTCCCCTAGGCTACAGGTGGGGATGTTTTTATACATTTGTATAGATTGCACATTTTCATACACAGAATCACAGAATGTTAGAGATTGGAAGGGACCTCAAAAGATCATCTAGGCCAATCCCCTTGCCGGAGCAGGAACACCTAGATCAGATCCCACAGGAACGCATCCAGGTGGGCTTTGAATGTCTCCAGAGAAGGAGACTCCACAACCTCTCTGGGCAGCCTGTTCCAGTGCTCTGTCACCCTCACCGTGAAGAAGTTTTTTCTCATATTCAAGTGGAACCTCCTATGTTCCAGCTTGAACCCATTGCCCCTTGTCCTATCACTGGATGTCACAGAGAAGAGCCTGGCTCCATCCTCCTGACACTCACCCTTCACGTATTTATAAACATTGATTAGGTCACCCCTCAGTCTCCTCTTTTCCAGGCTAAAGAGACCCAGCTCCCTCAGCCTTTCCTCATAAGGGAGATGCTCCATTCCCTTCATCATCTTTGTGGCTCTGCGCTGGACTCTCTCCAGCAGTTCCCTGTCCCTCTTGAACTGAGGGGCCCAGAAATGGACACAATATTCCAGATGCGGTCTCACCAGGGCAGAGTAGAGGGGGAGGAGAACCTCTCTCGACCTACTGACCACCCCCCTTCTGATACACCCCAGGATGCCATTGGCCTTCTTGGCCACAAGGGCACAGTGCTGGCTCATGGCCATCCTGCTGTCCACCAGGACCCCCAGGTCCCTCAAGAACCTTGTTCTTTCTTCACATTATACCTTAGTTTAGTACTTAGGGTATGTTTTCCTTACCTCAGATCCCTATTCTTTATTCTCTTTGTTATCCGTAAACCAGTTTTACTCTGCTCCCAGGTCTGCATTCTTTCAACTGAACATTGTGGAGCTTTTGTACCCTCAGGGTCTCCAGTGTTATTCTGTGCCCCCTCTCTTACCGCCTCATGCTTGTACTCCTCCACATGACTTCCTGGGTACCCACTGCCATCACACCACACTTGTATTACTCTAACACAGCATCATTATGCTGGAGTCACATATTTTGTTCTGCAAAGAAAAGTTACTTGTTAAACCCACTTGTTAAACCCACTTATTAAACCCCACTGCAGAAGTGGACCCATGTAAACCTAATGAGGTTTAATAAGGCCAAGTGCAGGATGCTGCACTTGGGTCGGGGCAGCCCCAGGTATTTATACAAACTGGGGGGAAGTTCTCCTTGAGAGCAGCCCTGTGGAGAAG
>NW_010102798.1:0-211 GCF_000699245.1 Pterocles gutturalis
CCTTTTTTTCCCCCCCCTTCTTCTCCCCCCTTCTCTCCCCCCTTGCTGTTGCCCCGGTAGCACCAGGGGTCAGGAGCCGTTGCAGCGCTGCCGAGGTTCCTCGCTGGCCCCTGGGGATTTCGCAGGGAGGAGGAGGAGGAAGAGGAGGAGGAGGAGAGCTGTTGGCTGGGGACCGTCACCTCCAGCACCTGTCCCTGGCTGCCCGGGGGCG
>NW_010102799.1:0-3007 GCF_000699245.1 Pterocles gutturalis
GCAGGCAAAGCCCAGCCTTGGGGGTGCGAGGAGGAGGAGGGGGAAAGCCGGGGAAGGAGTAACCAAAGCCAAAGAGAAAGAAAAGAAAGGCTGGGAGGAAAAAAAAAAAAAAAGAAAAAAAAAAAAAAAGGGCGTTGCTTGGATGGGGCTCTCCTTTCCACTCCCCTTTCTCAGGTCCCCAGCACCAGGGCAAGGCGCCTGCTTCCCCCCTCCAGCGCTCCTGCTCCTGCTGCTCTCTTGCAAAACTGGAATTGGCTGGGATTATTTAAGGGAGAGGGAAAAAAAAAAAAAAAGAAAAAAAAAAAAAAGGAAGAGAAGGAGAAGGGATCAGAGAGAGGGCGATAGAGTCCACTTTCCTCCAACTGCCCTGGGTCTCCTTGCCTCGCTCGCTCTCCTCTTTAGCAACACCAAGAGCCCCCAACTGAACCCAGAGCAGCTTTTTCCATCAGTTCGGTTCCCTTCCCTCCCTCCGTCTCACACACGGCAAGAAGGAGAGCCCCTTCCTCCTCTTGATTTCCTTTTGCGTGCTCCAGCCTCTTGTTTTCCTTTAAAGCACTAGAAATCCCCCCTTCTTGCCCCCCGGCTCCTCCATGCAGACTGGGATTGCCATGGGAGCTTTGCAGATTGCTGGATTTGCCATCCTTGTCTTTCTCCTCCACCCTGGAAACACGCTGGCAAATAAAGCCAGTCAAGGTAAGAGAAAAAAAAAATATAATAATAATCTTCCCAGCTCGAAGGTTTGCTGTTTGATGTGTGGGGTTAGGCAGCCGGACCTCCTCTTTACATCTGGGGTTTTACGTGCAGGCTGGAGAAATTAGCAGCAATAACAACAAATAGTGGAGGGGATTTTAAATGCTGCTTGCAGATATTCTTGCCTGCTGCCTTTGATCGGGGTTGGGGGTTTTTTTGTAAACTCTTTAATGTGTTGCCTTTCTTACACTTTTTTTTTTTTTTTTTTTTTGGTTCAGACTCTTTATCTCAGGGCAAGGGGTGCAGAGGTAGAAAATTAGGGTGGGCGAACGTGTCTGCACCCATTGCGGGGAAAATGGTGCTGTGGGAAGGGGTCTGGGGGGGCTTTCCTGCTTTTGGGGTTCGGTGTCTGTGACATGGGGATAACGCCCCGGTGGTGCGGAGGGCTGGGATCGGGCTGGGTTGGAGGGAAGGGACGGCGGAGCGGGTATCGGTAACGCCGGGAGGCTGCATCTGCGTCCGTGTGGGTCGCGATGTTGTGCGATGGGGGTGTGAGCTGCAGAAAACTTTGGGTGGCTGAACGCAGCAAAGCTTGAAAAATTCAGGAGCTCATTCCCTATCTCTAGAAAAGCGAGGAATGTCCCGGCGTTATCAACTCCAGGCTTTGCAATTTCACCTCTTCCATATGGAGCCCGAGTTTCTCCTTCGCGAACGTACACATGTAGCTTTATGTATGGGCTATCTATACCTTAGGGTCTCTACAGCACCTCTATATTTAGCTCGGATTTTTCTCTATACACGCTCAGGAGTGCGTGCGCACACGCAAACACACACAGCCCTATGTGCATGGTCCCCTTGGCTGTCTCCAAGGGGTTTTTTCCTCCTTCATTCACCACTATCTATACAATCTGTTGGGTTTTTTGTTTTTTTTTTTCCATAGCGCTGAGCAGTATGTAAGATTGATCAAAACCAGCTTTGGCTCTTGCTATTGTAGTAGCTGCGTGTTTATGTGTACGGCGAGATTAAATAGAGTGCGAATGAAATATCGGAGCGCGGGATAGAATTAAAGATCTCTCGTTGGCATTAGCAATGGGAGGATTGCAGCCACGCGCATGGTCGCCCTGTCACCGACAAAGTTCGAAGGAATTTCAAGGCTATTGTCTTATCTGGCTTCAAGTGTTTTTAAAACAATAGATGACTTTTCGGGAGGGCAGTTTGGGCAAGCACGGGGTAGAGGGGGGGGAGATTTTCCAGGGCAAAGGTTTGGGAAGAAGGCATCCAGCTTCACGTAAAGCTTTCTGATTTCGGCTTTGAAAGGAATGCTTAGGTTTTTATCCCCCCTGAAATTATCTTGAGTGTATGCATTGCTTTCATTTCTTATCATAATATTTATTTATTAAGGCCTTTTGGTTTCCAGTTCCATTTAAGCCCGAGCCAGAATTGCATTAAAATAGCAAAGTAAAATTCCATCGTGCAGAGACTTGACAGATCCCTTCGGGGAAGGAGAAGGGGTGGAGTGGGGGTGGAGAGAGGTGAGCTCAATCCTGCGCCGGGGTAAAGCACCCACCGAACGCCAGCGATGGTGCTGGCTTCTCCCGGCCCCCGGCAAAGGCACCGGGGGGTCCAGCCCCTCTGCAACTGGGGGGCGTTTGGGATGGAGAGTCGGTCCCCAAAGCCACTGCTGGGGGTCCTGCAGGGACGGTGGTGGAGGGGGGAGGTGGAGGTTGGTGGCTGCGGGGATGCTGGGGGATGCAAGCGCTCTGGGCAGGGCTGGACCCGGTTCTTTTAGGACGAGGCTGAGCTTGTGGACCTGGTGTCACTGATGGCAGACAAAACCTGTGCTTTTCCTAAAAGAACCCCGCTATCGCCTGGTTCTCTCCATGCACAAGCATCATCGAGCTCTTTGAAGCCACCCCGTGCACCTGGGGCATGTTTTAGGATGTTTCTGCAAAGTGATGGGCATCCCCCTGCAGCTGCATCCCCAACATCACCCCTGCACCCCCACCCAGGCTTTTCCCTTTTGAGGGGACAGCCACCCTTGCCAGGTGACTGTCACAGGCTGGGGACAGCTCACGTCCCGTCGGATGGGCTCGTTTTGCTGCGATAACATCGCGCCGGGGGTAGGGCTGGCTGGCTCATTCCTCGCACTGAATTACCCCAGAAAGTTTAGTCTGGAGGGAAGGAAGGATTTAGCAGAGCTGGCCCTGGCTGTCTGCAGGGTTTATTGGGTCAGGTTAGGGCTGGGAGAGATTTCAAGAGGAGAACTGACGATATAAACCCCAATAACCCCAGAGAGGCTCCCGACACGCTCTCAGCC
>NW_010102799.1:3023-3395 GCF_000699245.1 Pterocles gutturalis
CCCGCGCCGCCCGCACCCCCCCGAGCTCCCGCCGTCCCCCAGCTCCCCTGGTTGTTGGACAGATGATGCCACCCCCAGTCCCATCCCGCTGTCTGTCAGTCCGTCCGC
Organism: Pterocles gutturalis; assembly: GCF_000699245.1. NCBI lineage: Eukaryota > Metazoa > Chordata > Aves > Pterocliformes > Pteroclidae > Pterocles > Pterocles gutturalis. Next base: position 3,132 of record NW_010102799.1, read on the forward strand.
ACCCTGCCAGGCAGAAGAGAGCATCCTGAGCTCCTGCTCCGTGCCCTCGCCCACCGTCTGCCAGCATCGGTCCCTCCCTGTGCCCCGGGAGGATGGAGCCCGAGGGTTTTACACCCTCCTCTTGTCCCAGGGAGCGCCCGGATCCGCTCCCCTGGCAGCATCCCCATCCCTGAAGATACATCCCAGGATTCGCCACCTTTTCCCATGACCAAACTGCACATCTCCTGGGAGGGGGCTGGGGGAACAGGGCTGGAGGGTGATGCA
>NW_010102799.1:3512-3767 GCF_000699245.1 Pterocles gutturalis
GCCCCCCGGTTCCCCGGGGGCTCAAACCAGCCCCTTTGTGCGAGGAGCTGGGTTCGGTGGGGATGCACCTGCAGAGCCTACACCACCAGGGATTATTTTTTTAATTTTTTTTTTTTTTTTTAAGGAGTCTAAAATTTTCCAATTGCAGCGGGGAGATGCTGTTGGATTCCCCTCCCATCTCGGCCGGCCCTTCCCTCCCCCTCGGCCTCCCCTTTCCTCCCTCTCGTGCATTCACAGTGTGCGACTGTTGTGCCT
>NW_010102799.1:3817-5466 GCF_000699245.1 Pterocles gutturalis
AAACTGTAAACATTGCACCGTGCAGCAGTTCAAAGGAGATCTTTGACTGAGGGCGTCTAACATGCCTGTACCGAGATTAAAAAAGGGGAGGTAGGGAGGGTAGGAAGGAGGGAAGAAGAGTTTTTTTGTAACTGCCAACGGGAGTATAAATATTCAGACACCTCGAGTCTTCCAGAGCGGAGATATATTGCCATCTCCAAACTGCTTGGGAGTTTTTAATTTTTTTTTTTAATTTTTATATAGATTTTTTTTTTTCCTTTGCAGACGGTCACACCGGAGTAATCCATTTAGGAAAAAAATATGCATGAATAACCTTAACCTTCACTTTCAAAATTATAAGTCCCCCGAGAGGCTTTAGGAGAAGCCTGGGATGGCACATAAAGTTTGCTCTGTCTCTGCGGCGCTGGAGGAAGCCCGGCCGGCCGCGTTTCAGCGAGGCCGTTTTCCCCACTGGAGATCTTGCGATTATTGCTCTGAAGCTGAAAACAAACAATTTCTTTTTTTTTTTAAGGCAAGGGTTGGTCAGCCTGATAAGCCAAAGGAACACCAACAGCAAGGACAGTTCCCCGGGGAATGAACACGCTGTTGGCGTGGAGCATCAAACCCTCCGTGGGGAAATTGGGGCTGAATCGAGCCAAACGGACCGGGGTTGGCACAAGGGATGGGGATAGAGGGAGTGTTTCCTGCCCAGGGGATGCTGGATCTGATGATGGATCTGGGATCCAGCAGGATGAGCCGACTGGTGCCGTGGATGGGGAGCTCAGCACAGTTCAGCCCTCGCGCGACTGGGAAGCATCGACGGGGGGGGGAAAACACTTTTTGGGGCACTGCCAGCTGCAGGGAAGCAAAACCCAGGGTAAGGGGTGCAGAGCAGGGTCTGGGTATGGGGTGGTGGGGCCACCAGCCTGGGAACCCCCCCAGGTCCGTGCTGTGACACGCGGTTCCTTGTCCTTCATCTGTGCTCCGTCGTTCTGCAGGGCCGAGCGCTGGGGCTGCATCTCCAGCATCCCACCTGCTTTCGGGAGCATGGGGCAGATGTGTGTGGTGCTGGGTGGACGTATGGGGTGCTGGGCTCCTGCGGTGGGGCTGGTGTGGGCGTCTTCATTGCACAAGGCGATGCAGACGTCCCCTCTGATCTGACCCGAGGTGGGTACCCATACAGACACCCCAGGCACAGCATCCCTGGAGGGGTTCAAGGCCATTTGGGCAACCTGGGCTTGTGGGAGGGGTCCCTGCCCATGGCAGGGGGTGGAACGGGATGGGCTTTAAGGTCCCTTCCAACCCAAACCATTCCGTGAGTCTACGATCCCAGGAACAGCATCCCGACACAGCATCCCCATCGCGGACACAGCATCCCCATCCCGGTGACAAGACATCACCAAGCACCTGAGTTCAGATCTTGAGTTCAGATGCTGCATCTTTGGCCAATTTGCAGAAAGCCACCCCGCAGAGCATCCCCCTCCCCTCTCGCCAGCCCCGTCCCCTCCGGTGGCACCGGAGCCGCCCGCCACCGTGTCTGTCCCGCCGCGGCACAGCACGAGTCACCCTCGCGAGCTCCCCAGGCGAACAAATGATTAATAAAGTGCACCGCAGTGTCTGAGGTGGTTATTAATACCCTGGTAAAAAGAGCTACTGAAGTTATAAAGCTT
>NW_010102800.1:0-1482 GCF_000699245.1 Pterocles gutturalis
AGCCTTCGACTTCACCGTCGTCTTCAACAAGAACGCGCTGGTCTGCTACCACCCCGATGCCCGGCTCTTCTACGCCTGCGACGGGGGGCTGCTGCACAGTGTTGCCATCCTGGTGGCTTGGTTCCTCAACTCCAACGGCACCACCTGGTTGGAGCGCGCCGAAAGCCGGCGCCGGGCTTGCCAAGAGCTGGCCACCGAGTTCTGGACGGCCACGGCGCTGCGGAGGAGTGAGACCTGCGGCGTGGTGCACGGGGTGTTGCACGGGGTGTTGCACGGGGACATTGCATGGGAACGTTGCACGGGGACGTTGCATGGGACGTTGCACGGGGACGTTGCACAGGGTGTTGCACGGGGTGTTGCACGGGGATGTTACGTGGGGATGTTGCATGGGGACGTTGCACGGGGACGTTGCACAGGGTGTTGCACAGGGATGTTACGTGGGGATGTTGCACAGGGCGTTGCGTGGGGACGTTGCGTGGGGTGTTGCACGGGGACGTTGCACAGGGTATTGCATAGGGATGTTGCACAGGGTATTGAATGGGGACGTTGCACGGGGATGTTGCACGGGGTGTTGCACAGGGACGTTGCATGGGGATATTGCATGGAGATGTTGCACGGGGATGTTATGTGGGGACGCTGCATGGGGACATTGCACGGGGACGTTGCACAGGGTGTTGCACGGGGTGTTGCACAGGGATGTTGCATGGGGACATTGCACGGGGACATTGCACGGGGTGTTGCACGGGGATGTTGCATGGGGACGTTGCATGGGGACATTGCACAGGGTGTTGCACGGGGATGTTGCATGGGGACGTTGCATGGGGTGTTGCACAGGGCGTTGGATGAGGAATGCTTGGGGACTTTGCACAGGGATGTTACGTGGGGTGTTGCACGGGGATGTTGCACAGGGCATTGCGTGGGGACGTTGCACGGGGTGTTGCACGGGGACGTTGCACGGGGATGTTGCATGGGGACGTTGCATGGGGATGTTATGGGGGGTGTTGGATGGGGAATATGTGGGGACGTTGTACAGGGATGTTGTGTGGGGATGTTGCACGGGGACACTGCATGGGGACACTGCCTGGGGACATTGAATGGGGACATTGCACGGGGACACTGCATGGGGACATTGAATGGGGACACTGCCTGGGATCATTGCACGGGGACACTGCAAGGGGACACTGCACGGGGACATTGTGTGGGGACATTGCACGGGGACATTGAACGGGGACACTGCATGGGGACACTGCACAGGGTGCCACACCCACCACCGCCCAGGACCCCAGGCAGGGTGGGGAGGGGACCGTCCCCAGCACTGTCCCCTCTCTCCCCCAGTGCCACCCCAGGTCCGCATCGTCCCCGTCCCCCTCTCCAACGCCCCCGGCTCTGTCCGCCTCACTTGCCACATCTGGGGCTTCTACCCCCCGGAGGTGACTGTCCTCTGGCTGCGCAACGGGGACACGGTGACCACAGGGGACACTG
>NW_010102800.1:1711-1939 GCF_000699245.1 Pterocles gutturalis
AGGTGGTGGTGGCGGTGGTGCTCATGACCTTGGGGCTGGTGGTCTTCGCCGCAGGCACCTTCTGCTACTGCCGCCAGGCGCCGGGTGAGGGACACGCGTGGGTGGCACGTGGGGGACACGCCGGGGGACGTGACACCCACCTGAATTTGGGGTGTCCTTAAATTCGTCTTCTTCTGTCTGCCAGGTCCTGGTCCTGGATCTGATCCCAGTCCTGGTCCTGGTCCTGGT
>NW_010102801.1:0-451 GCF_000699245.1 Pterocles gutturalis
CCGTGCGCTGCTGGGGTGCAGACAGGGCTGGACGGGGGGGGTCTGTGCTCCTGGCCCCAGGCAGGTCTGCAGGCAGCTGGTCCCCAAATTTTCCTTCCACCTGGGTTCGTCCTGGACACCGTGTCCCTGTGTCCCCATGACCCCAATGTCCCCAGGGTCCTGTGTCACCTGGACCCCTGCATCTTCTTGGCACCCGTGTCCCCTGCACCTGTCAGTGTGTCCCCAGCTGCCCATGTCCCCTGGACCCCCATGTCCCCTGGCTCCCCTCCCCACTGCCCAAACCCCCGAAAGCCCCTGCATCGAGGGGTTCACGTGGGGACAAACCTCGGGGCAGCCTGAGCCCCTTCCAGAGCTCCAGAAACACGGGATGGAAACCAGAGGTGCCCACAGATTTTTGGGGTACGTGGGGAGGGGTTGAGCTGGCTGGGGCATCCTGCACCCCACGGCGGCA
>NW_010102802.1:0-1053 GCF_000699245.1 Pterocles gutturalis
TAATAATTCATCATTAATGGTAATAATTAATAATTAATGATAATAATTAATCATTAATGATAATAAGCGACTTAATTTGCAGGGATGCTCCTTTTTGGGTCATTTTTGCTTAATTTGATGATTTTTTTCATCCCGTTCCCATGGCGTGGACAATACTGGGAGGGAACTGGGGGGGTTTGCAGGATTTGGGGGATTTTTGCAGGATTTTCCCCACCTTGGGGGAAAAAAAAAAAAAGGATTAAGGGAATTTTGCCCATTTGTGGGTGGCCAGTGCGTCCCCAAGGCCACCGACCTTGGCTCAAGGTCACGGCGATAGGGGATGTGCGAGCAAGAGTCACGGCCCCGAAAACCGCCGGTGGCAAAATCCCCGTCACCCCGCACCGAGCATCATCCCAACATCACCATCCCGGCTGGAATCCCAAAAATTTCAGAATTTTCCCTTTTTTTGGGGGGGAGCCAAGCATCCTGCGGCACCCAGTGAATTTGGGGGTTTGCTGCCGGAGCGATGGTTTTCCTCGCTGGAGGATTTTCACCCCCCCCATCCTGTGTTCTCTGCTGGGTTTGGCAAAACCAAAAAAATTTTTTTTTTTTCCCCCCAAAAAATAACCCAATTTTGCTGATTTAAGGCATCCTGCCAGCTGCCAGCGCAGCCAGAGCATCCTTCATCCCCAAAATGGGATTTTTATGGCTGAAGGAGCAGGAGGAGGATTTTTGGGGTGATTTTCAGGATTTGGGGGGGTCATTTTCAAGGTTTTTTGGGGTGATTTCGGGGGTTTTGGGATTATTTTCAGGGTTTTTGGGGTTTTTTGGGGCTGGGCAGTTACATCAATTCAGTTTCAAAGGCTGGAAACGTCATCGCTGTCGCGATATTAAAGGCGAGGGTGGGCTGGGCGCCGCCGAGCATCCCACCGCGGATGGAGACGGAGGATCTGCCGAGCTTTCAGGATGCTCCGTGGGCCACCATTCTTTTAAAAATTAATTAAAAATTCAGAAATTGAATTAATAATTCCTCCCCCCCCCCCCGCTAGCTCCAGGCGCGTTTTTCGGGCCGGG
>NW_010102802.1:1091-2903 GCF_000699245.1 Pterocles gutturalis
TTTTTCGGGAGGGGAGCCGATCAGATGCAACGTTGGCATCCTAAGGTGTGAAATACCAAAAAAAAATCATCCTAGAGTCCCAAAATCTTCATTTTTTACATTAAAAAATCCCTCCAGCTCCAGGAACATTGGGCTTTGCCCCCCTGCCCCCTTCCTGAACTGGGAAGTGCCCAGTTGCTGAACTGGGATCCGTGGGAGGATGTTGGTCAGGGCAATTGGCGCCCGCAGGAGTGTGGATGAATCCTCACGAAGCTCGTTAAGGCGCTGGGTAATAACGAGTCGGGTGTTTCTCCTCAGTCATCACCGCCCCGCCGCAGGGACGTGTTCGAACGCCGGCCCCGACATCAAACGCGGTTCTGCAGACGCAGGGGGGGGAAAAAAATTAAAAATCATCATCCTTGCCCCGGGGTGCTGAGCATCACCCCCCCACTCCAGCTGGGACGGGGGGTTTGGGGGTCATCGCCCTCCCAGGATGATGCAAATTTAATTTTGGGGGGTCCTTATCCTCTGAGGATGATGCAATTTGACTTTTGGGGGGTTTTTATCTTCCCGGGATGATGCAATCTAATTTTTTGGGGGACCATCACCTTCCCAGGATGGTGCAATTTGATTTTAGGGGAGACTAGCATCCCCCCCAGGACCATGCAATTTAATTTTTTGGGGGCCCAGCATCCTCCTAGGATGATGCTATTTGATTTTTTGGGGGTCCTCATCCTCCCAGCATGATGCCATTTAATTTGGGGGGGGGGGCCCGTATCCTCCCAGGATGATCCAATTGGATTTTCGGGGACCAGCATCCTTCCAGGGTGATGGAATTTAATTTTGGGGGGTCCTCATGCTCCCAGGACGATGCAATTTGATTTTTGGGGGGCCAACATCATCCCAGGATGATGGAATTTAATTTTGGGGGGTCCTCATGCTCCCAGGACGATGCAATTTGATTTTTGGGGGGCCAACATCATCCCAGGATGATGCAATTTAATTTTGGGGGGTCCTCATCCTCCCAGCTTGATGTCATTTAATTTTGGGGGGGTCCTTATCCTCCCAGAACAATTCAATGTGACTTTTTTGGGACCAGCATCCTCCCAGGATGATGCAATTTAATTTTGGGGGGTCTCTATCCTCCTAGGATGATACAATTTGATTTTTTGGAGGTTTTTTTCAGGGTGCTCCCAGCATCCCTCCATCTCCCAACCGCTCCCTCGCCCTTTCCATAACCCCGTTCCCCAAACTTCTGACTCAGCTTCTCCCAAAAAAAAAAAAAAAAATTCCAGGAGGAGGTTTGCAGAACTCCTGACTTGCCCCGTTCCCGTCCAAGGTGGAGAAGCAAAGCCGCCAGCGCGCCTCCAAAAAAAAAAACAATTAAAAAATTAAAACTTCCCTGAAAAAAAGGCTCCGTCAGCTTTGGGCTTCATTCAAATTTTTCTTTAGGCTTGCTAAATAATGGAGAATTAAAAGGCTGGATAGAAATTATCCCTGTTATTATTAATGATTATTATTTTTATTTTTATTTTCATGATGCGTCAGGTTGGGAGCGGTGAAGACTCAGCGACCGCGCGCCTGGACCATTGATGGGCGCGATACGGCGGCGCTTGCACCCCTTTGCGGGGGGATTTGGGGATATTCCCCCGATTTTTGGGGGCGATCCGAAGCGGTTGGATAAAATCGGTGAAAAAAAAAAAAAAAATCAGGACCCCCCCCTTGGGTGATTTTTTTGCAGCGCGGGGTCGCGGCCCCTCGCTTCTCCCAATTAAAAAAATGAAGGAAAGGAAGGAAATTGGAAAGGCTGCACCCCGGCTGCGGTAATTAAAG
>NW_010102802.1:3085-5044 GCF_000699245.1 Pterocles gutturalis
GGCTCGATTCGGCCGGACGGGATGCCAAGAGAGTTTTCGTGCCTTATCTGGGCAGTTTGCAAGATTTTGTGATTTTTGACCCCATTTTGAGGCTCCAATGGGACCTGAAAGTCCCCGGCGGCCAGACCAGCTTCGTTATCTCCCATCTGGATTGTCCGTCCCCATCCCGGGGCTGGGAATGCCGTGGGACCGGTTCGGAGCCCCGAGTCTTGGCCCCAGGGATGGAACAGGGCTGGAGTCCGTCCCAATGTGCGCGGGTGCAAAATGTCCCCTTGGCTTCATCCCGTGTCCCCCAACATCCTGCATGCACCTGCAGAAGCGGCGCTCGCCCTGCTTCCAGGCTTTGCTTCCCATGCAGTTATCCCATGCAATCCCATATAATTATCCCATGGAATCCCACGAAATTATCCCATGCAATCCCACGCCATCCCATGCAATCCCACACAATCTTCCCATGCAATTATCCCATGCAATCATCTCATGCAATTCCCACTCAGTCCCGTGCAATCCCGTGCAATCCCTCACAATCCCACGCAATCCCATGCAATTATCCCATGCAACTCCATGCAATCCTGTGCAATCCCATGCAATCCCATGCAATTATTCCATACAATCCCACACAATCCCATGCAACTCCATGCAATCCTGTGCAATCCCATGCAATCCCATGCAATTATTCCATGCAATCCCACACAATCCCGTACAATCCCATGCAATTATCCCATGCAATCCCATGCAATCATCCCATGCAACTATTCCAATGCAATTATCCTATGCAATCCCACACAATCTTCCCATGCAATTATCCTGTGCAACTCTTCCACACAATCCCACGCAATCCCATGCAACCCTCCCATGCAATCATCCCATACAAACCCATGCAATTCCCATGCAATCCCACACAATCCCATCCCATGCCATCCCATGCAATCCCACACAATCCCATGCCATCCCATGCAATCCCATGCAATCCCATACAATCCCATGCAATCCCATGCAATCCCACACAATTGCACACAATCCCATGCCATCCCACACAATCCCATGCAATCATCCCATGCCATCCCATGCCATCCCACACAATCCCATGCCATCCCATGCAATCCCATAAAATCCCATGCCACACCATGCAATCCCATGATATCCCACGCAATCCCATGCAATTCCCATGCCATCCCATGCCATCCCATGCAATCCCATGCAATCCCATGCAATCCCACACCATCCCACGCCATCCCACCCCCCCAAAAGCCAGACCCCAGGGGCAGCATCGCCACCACATCCCGCAGGGCGGGTGGGATGGAGCCAGCGCAAAGCCCCCGGCGTCGGGTTTTTAGCACCGAATTCTTTGCATAAGAGCCGATAGGAAAATGCTGGAGCAGCGAGTGCTTCCCGGCACGTCCCGGCACGCCGGCAAACCGGCCGGGCTGCACCGGCCCGGAGGGCTGGGAGATGCTCAGAGCATCCCAAAAAACCCGAATGGCCAAAAATCCCCCCCATTGGGGTCCTTCGTGTGCGCCAAGCCCCGATTTGGGGGGTGAGGGGAGGTAGCCCAGCGCGGGGGGCTGGCAAGCGATGCCAGCTGGACACATCCCAATTTTGGGGGGTGTCAGAGCGAGGTCACGGCGGTTCCCACGCAGCCGCTTTGATCCCATCCGCATTTTTTCGCCTCCAAAATTCTTGTGGTTTGCACATTACGCCCTGCGCTGCCCTGCCCCGGGTTTCGGGTTTATTTTTACCTCCTCTCCCCACTCCCCAGCTCATTGCAAAGGGGGGGTTTCAATATTTTTTGGGTTCCCCTCGAAATATTTTAGGGACCCCCCCAAAATTATGCTGAGCTTCTGCAAGGGGAGCAAAAATAAATATATCCCTTGCTTCCCGAAACCGGGTCAAATCCCGGCAGCACCCACCCCAATCACCCATCCTGCAGGGACCTGCCCTCCCGCCCGGCCACGGGAA
>NW_010102802.1:5091-6822 GCF_000699245.1 Pterocles gutturalis
TGTTGCTCCTGTTGCAATAACCAGGGCCGGTGGCGGCTGCGGGTGGGGCGGGTGGCGGAGCGCTGCTGCGGCACGTTGGGATCCCAGCGGCTGCCAGCACGGCTGAGAACTGGGAAGGTCAGGACAGCGATGGGTGGCACTGCCCCATGGGCCTGGTGGTGGGCTTGGGGGTGAGGGACATCGGTGGAGTGAAGGGTGTCCATGGGGTGAGGGACATCTATGGAGTGAAGGACATCTGTGGGGTGATGGACATACATGGGGTGAAGAACATTCCGTGGAGTGAAGAACATTCCATGGGGTGAAGGATGTCCATGGGGTGAGGGACATCCGTGGGGTGAAGGACGTCTGTGGGATGAAGGACATCTGTGGGGTGAAGGACACCCATGGGATAAAGAAAATTCATGGGGTGAAGGGCATTCCATGGGGTGAAGGACGTCTGTGGGATGAAGGACATCTGTGGGGTGAAGGACATCCATGAGGTGAAGGACACCCATTTTGTGGGGTGAAGAATGTCTATGGGATGAAGGACAGCCATGAGATGAAGAACATGTGCAGGGTGAAGGACATCTGTAGGGGAAAGAACATCCATGGAGTGAAGGACATCCGTAGGGTGAAGAATATCCATAGGGGATGAAGGACATAGGTGGGGTGAAGAACAACTGCAGAGTGAAGAATCCGTGGGGTGAAGGACATCTATGGGGTGAAGAACACCTAAGGGGTGAAGGACATTCTGTGGGGTAAAGAACACCCGTGGGCTGAAGGAGATCCATGGGGTGAAGGACAACCATGGGACGAAGGACATCTGTGCAGTGAAGAACATCTGCAGGGTGAAGAACATCTGTGGGGTGAAGGACATTCCATGGGGCAAAGAACATCCATGGGGTGGAGGACGTCTGTGGGATGAAGGACATCCATGTGGTGAACAAAATCTCTGGTGTGAAGGCCTTCTGTGGAGTGAAGGACATCTGTGGGGTGAAGAACATCTGTGGGGTGAAGAACATTTGCGGGCTGAAGCACGTCCATCGGGTGAAGGACATCTGAGGGATGAAGGCCATCTGTGGAGTGAAGGACATCTGTGGGGTGAAGAACATCTGTGGGGTGAAGAACATTTGCGGGCTGAAGCACATCCATCGGGTGAAGGACATCTGAGGGATGAAGGCCATCTGTGGAGTGAAGGACATCTGTGGGGTGAAGAATATTCCATGGGGTGAAGAATATTCCATGGGGTGAAGAACATTCCATGGGGCAAAGAACATCCATGGAGTGAAGGACATCAGTGGGGCAAAGGACATCTGTGGGGTGAAGGACATTCTGTGGGGCGAAGAATGTCCATAGGATGAAGGACACCCATGGGAAGAACGTTCCATGGGGTGAAGAACATCTGTGGGGTGAAGGACATCTAAGGGGTGAAGGACATCTGCGGGGTGAAGGACATCTATGGGGTGAAGGACATCTAAGGGATGAAGGACATCTAAGGGATGAAGGACATCCATGGGGTGAAGGACATCTATGGGGCACCCACCAGCAGATGCTCCTGAGCAGGACCCCCACCGAGAGGCCCTGGGGTGGGGACCCCGGGGACAAGTCACCATGGGGCAGAGGCTGGGTTTGGGGGTGACACCCCGCCAGGATGTGTGGGGCAGGAGGAGGAGGAGGATGAGCTCCTTCCTCATTCCCAGCTCTTGCCCAAGGCCGCGGGCGTGCGGCGGCCTGACGCCGGGGTGATGGGCG
>NW_010102803.1:0-14008 GCF_000699245.1 Pterocles gutturalis
CTTAATGATTCTATGATTGTATGATTCTATGAAATGCAATATGATTCCTTTACCAAAGCCTTTGATTGGACCTTTTCCCAAGTCCCTTACAAACAAAACAAAACAAGTTCTAGAAAGCAATTACCTTTAGCTGCTCACTGTAACTTGGATTTCAGTTGCAAGCTGGTGAAAGAAAGAACCAGAGGGAGCCTCTTCTTGAAGTAAAAAGTGCTTTCAAACTGTAAGACAGGTTTGTTTGGTGTCGTGGTCATTTAAAAATAGGCAAGAATCAAAGCACAGTATCCAAATTGAAAGAGTCCAGCATGTGGTAACCTGAACACCCATCTGTAGTTAATATAGGCTTGGTTTGAAATAACATAGCTTCGCTTTTTCAGTAATATATTCATTACCTATTTGAAAGAATACAGCATTGGACTAATGTTTAAAAAACATGATTTTTAGTTAGTTAGGAATTTCAGTCTTGTATGGTCAGTGTTATTTTGTGCTCCCCTTTCCAGCTTAACTCTAGCGGCGGGAGCCAAACAGATGCAAGATTTCCATTCCCTCCCCCTCACATCACTGTCTCCCAAATGTTTGTCTCTTCCCTCTCCCAGGCTTGCCCACACATTCACAATATCTGCTTTAGGCTCTACACATGCATTTCTATTTCAGTCTGCTTCCTTCCCTCCTCCTTTCCAGCTTCCCTTCCTGATTTGATTCAGGTGGCCACAACCTCCAGTGTAGCTGGGGGAGCAGGGCTGACCATGGAAATTAGGGGTGCCTACAGGAGAGACGAGCACTTGCTGTAACTGCCACCCTCAGCACTGTGTGCAGCTGTTTCCCCTCACTTAAGGTTAGCTAGTTACCTGCCAATTTGAAATACTATCTCTCGTAAGGCAGAGAACAGGGGTGCGGTTGGCATATGCCTCCTTTACTTTGTCGGGAAGCCCAGGGATTTGTTCCTGCTGCCTCCTTCTCTCCACTCCTCAGTCTTAGAACGACTTCTTTGAGTCTGTTCTATTCTAGGTTATGTTTCACTTTGCTACCTGCAGTGTACTGTTGAAGTACATGAACTAGTGATGTTAGCTCTGCTACCAACAGCAGTCTAGTCAGTGTGGTCAAAAGCTCTGCACAGTATTCAAAGCCTGAAAAGTGCAGCAGGGCAACTGCTGGTAGCTGAACTCTCATGTGAAGTGAGCTCTGGCAGCGGAGGCTGATGATACAGTCTACAGTGTAGGCCAAGAATTGTCATCAAGTCGAGTTTATTGGTATTTTATGTACTGAGCATTGTACAGCAAGAAAAGTGCAGGGGCACTGACAGGAGTCTCAGGAGGATGAGACAGAGGGAATGAGCCCATATGGTGCTGGGCTGGGTGGACCTGTGCTTTAGGTATACAGGTTGCGTCTAGCTCTGTTAGAGCTGTTGCATGTGAGCTTGGGCTGGTCACAAAGATATAATTTCCAAAAAGACCCTTAAGTCATCTTTGCAGATCCTTTGAAGTGTTCCTTTTGATATCTGTATTTCCCTTTCCTGCCTGTAAGAGGAGCCACCGTTTACTTTTAAGTGCTTTCAGTATTGCTCTTAGGTGCGTGATCTTGTGGTAGGATCGCACACCAGGCGTAGATGATGGACTTCTGGCTGAATTTTCATAGCAGTGTCAATGCTTAGGTGGCAACGTAGTTCCCTAAGACACTTGTACATTTCCTTCCAGGGTACCTACTGTTTTAGTAACACAAAGGCCATTAGATGTCAGATTCAGATTGGAGAATGGCCTGAAGTTTGGATGCAAAGTTAATGTAAAGTGGCTGTGTGGTGTTAGGATAGAAATCTCATGGTTGTAGGTTTCTTTGAGAATTTTGTTACTTCTATTCTAACTAGACCTAAAATGATGGAACATCATCTAGCTCTTCTGCTCCCTGTCTGATCTGAGGAATGCAATTTAAAGAAATGCTTGGAGAGTAGAAATAATGGGATTCAGATTGCATGGGGGTAGAAGAGAAGGTCACCAAGGCACTTTGAGCAAATTCAAATAATTTGTTATGACCTTGGGGTGAAAATTCCAGGCCATTTCTGCGATGTCTAAGCCAGCCTGCCTAATTTCTGGGCTTGATGTTCAGTACTGCTAATGTTCTATCTAAAATTATCTCCAACCCTTGAGGTTTGAAATCACTGCTACAGCAATTTTCTCCCCTTTGTGCCCTCTTGGTGTAGGTAGGGCAGAAATCAGAGAAGCTAAGATGCAGCTTCTTGCAGTGGGAAGTCATTCCATTTCTGAGAGCCTCCACAGCACTGAATCACCTTTTTCCTTTGTGATGCTGGGTCCCTGCTCTCAGTAAACTACAGATGCTTGTTTGCTCCCTGGGCTATGCATTTTACCCAGCTTTAATCTCATTTCTTTCTGCATCCTGTAATGCATTTAAGAAACCTCAGGCTGAGGCTGTCAAGGCCTTGACTTTGGTGGCCACGTATTTACTACTGTGCGTGTGAACCAACAGCATCAGCACCACCCTGAAGTCCCAAAGACTGCATTGACCAATATGAGCTCAGCCAAAAGTAATTACAGCTAATGTGATCTTTGGCTTGTGTGATGGATCACAGGCTATAGTATTTCCTTCTTACAAAATCATATTAAAACAAAGAACTGTGTTTCTATAGCTGAGGAGACAACAGGATAATAAAATGCCCTCCCCAAGCCAACTCAGCCTACACAGCAGGAAGTACAATCTGAAAGACAGGTAGCACTTTGTTTACATGACAGTAAATCCAAAGAAGTTCCATTTCTTTCAAGGGTATGGCCCTTTATTTGCTCCTTTCTGAACAATCTCTTACATGCACCTTCTGGTTTTGCCTGTGCTTGGAAATCCATTTTCAGCAGAAGCGATACTCATCACTGCCAACGTCCCTGTCCTCTCTGTTCTCAGGCCCTGTACCCAGTGAATTACTTCTTCAGCCTTGCCACTGCTTGTCGTGGCTTGGCGTGCTAAACTAAAGGTTCAAAACACATAACACAGCCACACTGTGAAAGATCCTAAAATTTCCAGACATAACAATGTGCTGTGTAGAATGGTGGTGTTGCTCTCTCAAGTTTCTTGATCATGACCAGGACCAACACAGAAAAATTCCTGTAGGTTTCAAGTTACACGGTTACTTGCAGTGCAAGCTGGCCATTAGATAGACAATCATGGAGCAATGCAAATGCTTTCCTTTTCAATCAATTTATGGCATGTTGTTTGCTGAAGCCAGCTTCTTGATTAAAGGTTTCGAGTGAAACTTGATTCTGGAAGAAGCCAGCAAAAAAGTTGTAAGGAAGTCTGAGTATACCAGAAGCTTGAAGGAACTTTAGTGGAACTAGGATTTTTGATTGAAATGGTTAAGTCCGTACAAAAGGCTGTGCGCTGTTTATTTTGATGTAAACCTAAGTTACTTTGGCTTTGTTTTTAAATTGATTAGGTATTAGTTTAAGTTAAACTGAAAGCCACTCGAACCATAGCATCTCTCTACGGGGAGTTTAACTACCAATTAAAAAGCCAATTTATTTCAAACCAATGCAATTTCCTTTTATAGACAAGGCTAGAATATGGGAAATTCAGGCATATAAAGATACAGTGAGCAATAATGAGGAACTCTAGGTAAACAAATTACTATCATGGAAACTGGAGGAGACAAAATAGGATTCTCAGTAGGCAAGAGGAGATAACAAGACACAGAGCAATCAAGCTTTAATTAAAGATTTCTGGTGCTTCTGAATAGGCTGTAAATACCATGAGGATAGCCTCTCTTTTGATATTTCAGCTTTTCATCTATCCCACTGACAACTTAATCGTGTCAGGGCACACAATACAAAAATGGTATGTTGTGAAATGTACAAAAAAATTAACCTTTTTTCCCTCAAATCTTGCATTGTTTTGTCCCATATGATCTGCATATCCACCAACCATTGTGCTACCATGGTTTCTTGCATGGGAACTGTCATCAAATCATTATCTCATCCAGACTGGATTACTGTTTTCCTTCAGCTCCCGTCTCTTCCCCACAACACTTAGTGGTTGCACAGATTTTGTCTTTTGCAGCAGGGAGAGTCCTCTTACAAGTACTTACATGACTGTTTCTCGGAAGAACTCTGAGTCACATTAGTTAATCAGATGAAGGAGCTGAAAGGAACAGTGGAGCGAGTATTAAGTAAAAGAAAATTACATTTGGTTTTTCTTTGTGTGCAATTATACTAACTGAACTGTTGGCATAATGCAATAAAGGTATCTGCAGAATTGTATTTTTGTATGAAACATCAATTAACACGGTGAATAACGGCTTAGTGTCCTCCCCCCAACAAAAGTAGCATCCTGAACAGTGATAGAAAATGTTCAGAGATGGATTCCTTCATGGAAATTCATGGAGGCAAGAATTTCTTTATTGCAGTGAATAGTGAATTTATTATTCACTTGCTTTCTCTGTCAGATTGAAAATAACCAAGATTCAGTGCTTAAAATCAACATACAACCAGATCCCAACATAGCAAAGTTGAATTGGTATAACTGCTCTCCAGAGTTAATCATACAACTGAAACAAACAGGGCAAATTTTGTTTTAGACCAAAATTTTAAAGCTACCCAATCTTAAGAATAGCAGTTTAAATTGTGCAGAAACTGCTATAAATCTCACGAAAGGCTTTGAAATAATTTTGACACTTCCACTCATCTTGGTCTTTGTTATCTAACATGCATTTCTACTATTCGCTGTAATTGTGAACAAACAAATTCCAAAAACTTAGTAGCATGTCTCACCCTTTATGGAAGACCCCTGCTATCTCTTTAAGTGAAACATGAAAGAAAATAAATTAGTTTTCTTCATGCTGCTTTGTTAGTTTCTGGTTCCAGAAGGTAGCAAGAAATAATCTGTTCAAAGTCAGCAATGCACCTACCCCGTTACACTGACCACAGGTGATTTCCTACAAGGATGCCCTGATAGTGTTCCCTTTATATGGACACTTAAGAAAAATCTAAAGCGTGAATCAAGCTTTGAGTATTTCTTTGAAATGATACTAGGATCAATCTGGCATACATTGTCATCACTGCAGATGCTCTTCTTGTTGAACTGAAAACATGTCCATGTCTTCCATTGCTGCCCTCATTTAGACAATGGAGAGACAGGGGTAGAAATAGTAATGGCTGATGAGAAACTTAAAGTGACCCGACAGTGTGCACTTGCAGCTCAGAAAGCCAGCTGTGTCCTGGGCTGCATCAAAAGAAGCATTAGCAGCAGGTCAAGGGAAGGGATTCTCGCCCTCTACTCTGCTCTTGTGTGACCCCACCTGCTGTGCTGCATCCAGCTCTGGGGTCCTCAGCACAGGAAGGACATGGACCTGTTGGAGTGGGTCCAGAGGAGGCCACAAAGATGGTCAGAAGGCTGGAGCACCTCCAGTACGAGAACAGGCTGAGAGAGTTGGGGTTGTTCAGCCTGGAGAAGAGAAAGCTCGAGGGAGACCTTAGAGCAGTCTTCCAGTGCTGAAAGGGGGCTACAGGAGAGATGGGGAGGGACTCAGGGAGTGTAGCGACAGGATGAGAGGTAACGGTTATAAGCTGAAAGAGGGTAGGTTTAGATGAGATATTAGAAAAAAATGTTTTCATGTGGGGGTGGCGAGGCACTGGAACAGGTTGCACAGGGAAGTTGTGGATGCCCCATCCCTGGAGGTGTTCAAGGCCAGGCTGGATGAGGCTTTGAGCAACCTGGGCTAGTGGGAGGTGTCCCTGCCCATGGCAGGGGGGTTGGAACTAGATCTTTTAGGTCTTTCCAACGCCAACCGTTCTGTGATGATTCTATTATGAACTCCATAAATAGTTGAGAAGCTGCCCTCCTCTTAGTCTAGCCGTACCTGTGTAACTGGTTCTGGTATTGCTGGCAAGACTCAGTAATTTCTATGATCATTTTATATCCCATTAATGTCATTGTGTTAGACACATTTAACAGTTCAGGGACTGTGACTGTGAGCACAACCTACTTCTGCCATCTATCATCATCTTTCAAACCCCTGCCTCACCCCATTAATCTGTGGCAAACTTTATCCTGGCAAAGGTAATAATCTCAAATTACTGCTCAGAGGACACTGTTAAACGACAGAACCCAAAGCAAAATTGAAAAGTTTTTCCTTCCTTACATAAAATAATAGAATCATAGAATGTTTTGGGTTGGAAGGGACCTTAAAGATCATCTAGTTCCAAACATCATTGAATATGTTTCTTACATATGCTTGTAATATATTTTGCCTACCGACTTTTAGCACAGACCAAGCCTTGAATTTGTGGCAGCGCGTGACTGAGATTGCCCATGCACTGCGTAAATGGTGTATTGCTGCACACATACCGTGGTGCCAGTGGCAGCTAGACGTTAGTGAAGATTAAGATGGGCAGTTTCCTCTAAGCCTCTGATTTCCCTTATTGGCCAATACTGTAAGGGAGCTTGTGAATGTTTTTGCAAAGAGATGAAGCAACCATTCTGCTTGTTCATTGCATCAAGGTTGATGATAATCTGTGTTAGAGGAAGAAGTAAAAAGAACTCCCTGAGGCATAACTAACAAAATTAATTGCCTCCAGAATTTTAGCCACTAGGGTTCTTATGCCCTTGAAGCATGAGACCTTATAGCCCTTATTAATGTTTTGGTTGGTTGTTTTTTTTAACTCTGTTGGATGTGGTAATAACCTCTTGGCCTGAATAGACGACATGGCAGCAAGTTCCACGAACTGCCTAGATATTGTTTTAAAGCACTAATGCACTTCACTAGTGCATTACTCTAGGTTCCAAAATAAGGCACGTACCATGGTGCTTGGTGGGTAATTTTCTCAAATCACAGTAAAGTTTTGGTTTGGAATGAGTTGAACCTCAGTTTAAACCAGCTTAATTTAACAAATGCCAGTTAATACATTTAGGCTCTTGAGGTATAGCTAAAATGCTTATGTCTGTTTTGTGATACGGAGTTTATGTGCTATAGGTGCCAGTGAAATGGCTTTCTACGTTAGAAGTACAAACGTGTTTTAGGCTTTGTTCCACTGTTTTCTCTTCATTGGTGCTGGTTGTTATTTGCAGCAGTGCCTGCAGCAGTGCTGCCTTAGGCTGCAAGTAGTATCAGAGCTTCAAATTGATTAGTCATTTTAAGTCTTGTGGGGTGTTGTTGGTTTTCCAAGAGCAGGACATCTCTCCCCTTTGCTGTGGCTGAAATCCAGCACCTTGATTGCTGTACATTTTATGTATCTAGTCAAGCTGTGTGAAAACTAGAATTTCTGCTGTGCAAAAGAAAATAAGCATGAGTGACTGTGTGTGTAAATATATCAGTAAATATGATTTGGAAAGAAAGGTTGTGAATAAGGAATTTTTTAAAATCTGTTTTAATAGAGCTAAAAGGGCATGTCTTGCAAAATGTTGTTTCCTGGACCTTAACAATGTGTTGAGGAGATTGCCAGGGACCTCAAGGAGGGCAGGTGTGTGGGTGAACAGGCAGAAAACCAAATGTTTCCTCTGCCACGTTGCTTGTGAAAGTGGGGATTCCATCAAATGAACTGAGATATAAATTATTTCCTGAAATGTAGTACTCCATTTCTGAATCTCAGTTTAATCTTCCCTTCTTTTATTTTTCCCCTGCCTTAAACAGAAATTTCCAGCTTTTAAACCCAGTTAGCATCTTGGAACTGGCAATGACAGGATATATAGGGACCCTCCATTTAAGTATCTCTTAGTTTTCATCATGGGAGTGCTCAGCTGTTTCTGGAAGCTGTGCATCTGTAATCTGTGTGAAGTTGGGAAAACTTCCAAAATCTGCTAGTTGTTTGGGAGGATTTGGACTGGAGAGTCCTGCTTTTTTCCCCACTGTGCGAGGGTGAGGTGCTAGCAATGTTAGCCCATTGCACACTGCAGAAGGAAAGAGCTATGCTGTGCAGTATGCGACAGACCACGGTTGTGCACCAATGGAAAAAATCTATGCTTCTCACCTAGCTGGTTAAGGAGTTCAATTCAGTGCTGCTGCTTTAGTCTTTGGAGATCAAAATAATGCTTCAGATTGAATTACTGTGAAGTGCTGCGGGATGCAGGAACTTGTAGAAATGTTTTCTCTGAGCTCATGAGACACGCTGCAGTAATTTCTAGAATCAGGAGAAGGTCAGTACTTTACAGGGAGTGAATGGTTATTCTTATTTCAAAAAAGAAGCAATGGGTTATCTAAGGCAGACTCTGTTTTGATGCTGGGTTAGTGGTTTAAGATCCAGGGCTCCAGTTACACCTGCAGATTGACGGATAGCTTTGTGAAACATTTCAGAGAGCAGAGGGAGGGAAGTGCGAGGTTTTCAGCCTGTATCTAGAATTGTAACTGAGACCCATCTGTCCTAATTATGTTGAAATGAGGGGCAGCTTCTTCCCCTGCCATATTCTGTCCCACTTAATTCAGCAACAAAGCTGTTACGTGTTGGACAGGCTTTCAGTATCAAATATGAAAGTGTGTATCAACAGGAGGAAGACTGTTTGCAAGTGAATGCAGCAGTGACAAATGAGGCAATCATGCAACACCTGGCTGTAGGTGTTACTGAAATCCTTGCTGGTCCAAAGCAGGTGCAGTCTCCCCGTGGACTTCACTTGGGTCAGACTTCCTCCTGCAATGTTTTGGGCAAAGGTCACCTGCTACTTCTGAAAGATGTCTTCTCCCATTCTTGTCTACCATCTACCTGAACAGAACAAGTTAATATGTCTGCTAGCACTGACTGCAGCAGCTGCAGAACTTGGGAGTCTTTACGTATAATTTTGTATATACCACTGTATCGATTACAACAGGACCACTTCTGAAATCTGAGATAGCACCTCCTATGCTCAGTCACCTCCAGATTCCTTACATCACACTCCCTGGCATAATATATCTGTGTTTTTCCGTTCCCCAAACCTCTTATACTCTGCTTTAAAAGCCAGATTGTAAGAGCTTAGATGCACATTCACTGATCTCAAATTACCAGCGCTGTTTGTTCTAGTTTGTCCAAGAGGCAGAAAATACAAAGGTTGTTCGGCATGCTTCAGTTCAAAGTCTGGAGGCATGTTTGCAGCAGGGTGCATTTATCTTCTGTTCCACCAGGGCATTGGGCTTTTAAGGAAACAGAGGGCCATTAAAAAGCATTTTTGAGTAAGAGGTAGTTCATTGGTCCCCTCTCCCTGGAACCCAGTGGGAGTCCACGGCTGGCAGTTTCAGATCCAGCTGTGCTGGGTGTTACGTCTGTGGTAGTCTACTGATACTTTTGCCAAGGCAAGGTAAGCAGATACATAAGGAATGAGATTTGTTTAAAGGAAGTAAATAAAAAACAGTAAAGCTTAACCATAGCAGCAGTACATGTGCTGTGGTCTGTGCTAGGTTTTATCACTTTCAGTTTTCCATTTTGATTCTCTCATGCTTTGGGCTTATTGTCCCCTTGAAGGTCATCTGCTTCTACCTTTGGGAATGTGTTTGATGTTTCACCAGAGACATCCAAATGGCTTCTTATTGTTCCAAACGAAGACACTTACCTGCGTGCTTTACTAAACATATGTTTCAGCACAGGTGGCTTAGCCCACTGGGATACTGCGATGTTAAATTACTGTGATAGCTGACAGGATGAGTCTCTCATCTTCCATTTTGTGTGAGATTTTGCTTTGGTTTTATTTTTCTTTTTTTCCCAATAAATATAAGTAACTTTGGTGCAAGATTGTCAATATCAGAGGTACTGAAGCATTTTGCTTAGGAACTTTTTAGACTTTGCGTTCTTGGGTGCTTTTTCCCCTCTTACCTGTTGTTCTTGAGTTTTTGGGGGGTGCATTGGAGACAGAGGAGGAAGGGGAAATTCTTCCATTTGCTGTCTACTAATTTTAAGACTTTATACTTCCACCCATTGTGGAAGGATTGGAGAAATAAGTAAAATAATTATGTAAGTATCCATATAAAACAAGTAACAGTAGAAAGGTCTCTACAGGACCCTTGCAGGGGAGTTTTGAGGAGGGGTGGCATAGATTTTGCAATAAGAAGGAAAAGATTATTCTCTCAGCAGTACTTTCATTTTGAAGCTTTCCGAAAGTGCTGGTTTTGCTTTACTTCTTGGAATAGCCAAGACTGTATTATAATAAGTTTTTTTCAGAAATACCAGCCACTTTACTTCTTGAAGTCCTGCCAAATTATTTGACCTGTATCATAGAATCATAGAACACTTTGGGTTGGAAAGGACCTTAAAGACCATTTAGTTCCAACCCCCTGCCATGGGCAGGGGCACCTCCCACTAGACCAGGTTGCTCAAAGCCCCATCCAGCCTGGCCTTGAACACCTCCAGAGATGGGGCATCCACAGCTTCTCTGGGCAACCTGCTCCAGTGCCTCACCACCCACACAGGGAAGAATTTCTTCCTAATACCTGGTCTAAATCTCCCCTCTTTCAGCTTAAAACCCTTACCCCTCGTCCTATCACTACACTCCCTGATCAGGAGTCCCTCCCCATCTCTCCTGTAGCCCCCTTTCAGCACTGGAAGACTGCTCTAAGGTCTCCCTCGAGCTTTCTCTTCTCCAGGCTGAACAACCACAACTCTTTCAGCCTGTTCTCATAGAGGAGGTGCTCCAGCGCTCTGATCACTTCATGCATTGAACGTTTTTATAAGAAGGGATTTAGCTTAACTTCAGAATCAGTTTGTGAAAGGTAATTCAGACTTTGTGCCTGGCTAAACTAATGTGTTCCCTTGTTATTTCTGGTGGGTGAACCCCTCCAGTGACAGTGATGTTTAGAACTGCTGGCGTCTCTCATCCAGACAGTTGCAGACCATCATTTGTAGACCAGATCTGCTTAGACAGTGTAGAACTGCTGGCCTCTCTCATCCAGACTGTTGCAGACCGTCATTTGTAGACCAGATCTGCTTAGACAGTAGCTCCAAATTCCAAGAAGGAGATCAAGCTAATGCTCTCTCTGAGCTAATTAGTACCATCGCTGAAAGAGTCTGTATGTGTTGTATTGCATTAGTGGAAGCTGAGGGGGAAAATGCTGCCCTTTGAGAAAGCCATAAGGAGCGCTGCCTGGCCCAACATAATTTGTTGAAATAAGGTTGTTCAGATGTATTTCAAGTCTTTTTTCTTTAATGGCCGTAGAATTAACTAACGGAGTTTATTGGATTGTGTATATTAGCTTGTTAATAAGTATGAATGATTAATCGTGTAATGTACACAAAAAATACTTAGTGCACTTATTTGCCACCTAAATCTTAGTTTTGATGACATACGAAATATTTCCTGATGCTTGCAAACATGTCAGGGTGGGTTTTACAGGAACGTTGTGGTCTTGCAACCGTGCTGGCCCTAGTAATGAATCTTAAAGGAAAAGGACTGCATTGTCAGCATCATGTATTCAAATTTAAAAAATCATATTTTTGAGACACAAATTTGCAAAGCCTTATTCTAGAAATCTATTTGTACAGAGCTAGTATTTCCAGTTGATAAAAATGGCTGCATCAGGGATGTATTGATCTACACCCACAGATCTGGCCTAGAACATGCAGAGCTGAATGTTTTTTTCACAGGCCTCAGTTAGGTGTTTTACCTTCTGAAGCTTACTTGAATCTCCTGTGAGCAAATAATTATTCAAAATAAAATTAGTTTATTGTTATGTTTTAATCACTGAGATAATGTTGTATTTACAGGTTTTTATCTAATTAACAGCTGCTTGCCCATGTAAAATTCAATAATCAAATGTCTGTAGAAGCTGAAAGGGCTGAAATGCACCAGTCTTGAGTTAGGAGCAAGCACTTTAACAGCCCAGAAACCAGAGCGCAAAACTGGGTGGTCTGTGTTGCGTTTTGCTCTACTCTGTGATCTTTGCCTTTTTTGAGCCTTAGAAAAAGTAAAGCTATGTTCATAGTTATGATAGCTTTCAGGAGATGTAGATTAAAAGCTGTCAGATTCTGAGGTACACAGCGCTATGAGTCTTTTAAAAATTTCTGTGAGTATTTGTTCTGGCTAAAACCTCAGGGGCCAGGTTCTTCTCTTGGTCCAACAAGAGAGAGTGAATAAAGAACAGAACAACTCCTTGATCTTTGGATGTGTGGATCATGCTTTATGTATGTTCTCATTTCAGATCACTGGTTATTTACAACATGTGGTGCCAGCGGACCCTATGGCCCCACACAGAGCCAATGCAATGATGCCTACAGGAACTCCAACCTCAGTGTGATTGTAGGAGCTGAGGGGATTCTCCAAGGCATTCAGATCTGGAGAGTACCAGCAACCAACACATACAGGTAAGGGAACCATCTCTGATAGTCATGCTATATCTTTGCGTTTGAACCTTATCCAAGCTGCAGATACATGCTAAGCGTACATGAAGTATTATATTCATAAGTTTGGTCAGACCTCCATGGGCTTTACTTCGCCCTGATCCTGTGATTTCCAGTCTCAGATTGTTAAAACTTCTTGGTGAAAGAGAAGAAAGAGAAACAACTGTCTGAGGCAGACAGATCTTTAGTCTAAATGGTTACAGGCTGGGAGAGCTCGATAAGTAACTGAAAATGGAGTGTTTTGACCTCTCCAGGCCAAGGGGCATACATATCCCAAATGCCGTCCATTGAATTCTGGCATCAGAATGATTTTTTTTCTATGTCCACCTGGTATAGGAAGCACAGTCATAGGTCAGCTTTTCTTATGGGACAGCCTGCATCAAGCTCTGCTCAGCATCTTGACTTTTATGAATCTAGGCATGGTAAGTTGAGCCTGTAAGCCTGACGTGCCACTGTAGAATTGATTTTGGAAGCCAGCCACCTAGATGTTAGGCTCTGTGATACTGAGGGTTCTAATGCTTACATCCCTCTGTGGAGCTATTTTCAAAGGGAGATGATCAGATACGGTTCAGTGCCACTTAATCAGATTTTTACCAATCATTTTTTCTTTTTGCTCTTGCTAGGGAAAAAGGTACAATCAAAGTTTAGTTCACTGTATCTGAATGGTAACAGTGAACCATTACACGCATCAGTTTGTAAGCAGAACTGTCTGTTTGAATCAGTGACTGTCTGCGGTGTTTTCTTATACAATGTTCCCAATTGAAACCAATGACAGTATCATGGATTTCAAAGCAGAACATTCCACTGAAGGCTTTGAACAAATTTCAGTTAAAACTTACTGTCACCTTCCTTTTTTTCTTTTTATTGAAGAAGAATATTAATATTGAAGGTAGATGTCAGTCTCTAACAAAAGTCTACTGCAAAGCAGTTTCAAGAAACTGTCTAGGCTAGGCTCAAATTCTGCCTGAGAGCCTATTACCAAAAGGACTGATGGTAATGAAAAAAGCATTAATGATATTTTACCCAGCTATCAAAAATGACTTGCCTGAGGTGAATAGAATTTTTCAGGGCTGGCATTCAGTAAATATGGTTATAAAGTATAGCCCGAAAGAAAAGAGGCAGTAAACTTACAACATTGTCATTTCTTTAATATTACAGCCCAATAAGAGCCAGAATTCCAGTGCAACTGTAGGGTGATTTTTTGCTACACAATACAAACTACAGGTTCTGCAGGGAGGACCTGTCTATTGAAGTTCTACAAATGACCTAACAGACTTTTAGGTTCTGTATAGATAATAAATGGCTAATGTAATTGGTAACCTATATATAAATGGAGGACATTCTCTTCTGCACCTCTTAAGGCTAGAGTAGAGAATTCACAGCCTGGGGAAAGGAGGAGGCAATTGTGGGCTTAAATTAACTTGACATCTTCCTGATTCTGTGCTGCTGAAGGGGCAGCAGAGTCCCCCAGTATAGCATAGCCCTAGGAAAATGTCAAGTTGCAATATCAATTCTAGGGCTTCCTAGAGTCTGGACCCAATGCCTCTATTTAGTTCTCCCCTGCAGGCCTGCTGCACTGTGGTCCTGTAAGTTAGCCTGACAGCCACCTCCAGTATACCTGACCCAGAGATAAAATTCTCCAGCTAGCTGTTGGGCTCTTAAGCAAGCTGTTGTTATGCCGTGTCGGTGTGTTTTACACTGTGTAATGTAGAGCAGTGAGTTACATT
>NW_010102803.1:14039-23393 GCF_000699245.1 Pterocles gutturalis
CATAAGAAGGATATAGATTTGTGAACACGAGGCAGAACGTGCATTATTAAAATGCAAAGACAGAAAGCTCAATTTTGCACAAAACTCCACCAGCACAACCTAACCACACCCAGAAAACTCCCGGTGTGTGAAGGTCTGGGTAAGTTGACGTACGCTAGAGGCAGCTTCATTTAAAGCCTGGAGTCCTACATGCTCCAATGCTGATGCAGACAAGATCATCTGGTTTGCTTCCATGGGACTGAACATTGTATAACAATAAAGTTAGGCAATATAAAAGAGTACTTTTCAGATTTCCTTGTAAGCATCCAGAAGGTCTTGTCATCCCACGTCTAGGCCTATCATCAAGTATGAGGGAAGTGAACTGTGATAAATTACGCACTACTATCCATCACCCGAATTCTTTCCATTTTTAAAGCAAGAATCTTCGGTCTGTTTTGCTGAGTGCCCCATTTGTTGTCACTTCCTCTGTCCTCTTTTCTCTGGTCCCTTCTTGTAACGTAGCACAACTGTTCAGCACAGGGGAATGCAAAAGGTGTCCTTCTAGGTTAGCCAGCCTAGGCACTGCATTTTCTCATATTCTAAAAACTAGTTCCAGTATTTCCCATGACATGTCTGTGCAAAGGTAGATTTTTTTTCTCCAGACTTGGTTTGCACCACCACTGCATTCTGCTCATCCTGATCCTTCTTGAAGATGCGGTTTTCTTTTTCAGTTCCTACAAGTATAATAGTAAAGGAAAAGAAGAAAGACAGTGGAAGGCATTCTGTGTTCTGGTTGTATCTGCTCAGGGTGGTCTTGATCTTTCTTCATAACCAATATGGTTAAATTGATGCCTCTTGTAAAAGAACGTTGTGACTAAGGAAAGGGATTCTGATAAAACTTGGAGTCAAGATAGCCCATCTGTTGAACTAGTGACACCCATTTTGGATAGGGAATGACTGTCACCTGAATCTGCTCCTTTTTATTTGTCTGCAGCCTTTGAATGAGGCTGAAATGGTTTCTCCTGAACTTCCGGACATCACTGCTTGTATGCAAAATCTGTTCATACACAGAAAAATATGGCCTCTAATTGCAACCAATTAGCCCTGCCAGCTTGCTGTGCATGACAGTGCACCTCATCAGCCATTACAAAATTCTACAGCAGATCAACTCAGTCTTAGATTCATGCAGCATCTGTTCAGGGTAGCCCAGTGCTGTGTCCATCACTTTTTCTGCTGGCTCCACTGCAGCCTTGCTGAGGAATGATTGCTTTGATTATCAACAGTGGCATCAACATAATCATGTCACATTGTGAGATCTAATGTACTTTATGAGGCGCTTGATGCTCCATAGTTGCTTTGACATCAGAGCTGCTCCATGCTGGCTGCCTCCGAGCGGTATTACAAGGTGAGTTCCTCATGCTGATCGCTAAGGCAAGTCACTGGCTAAAAGTGAGCTGGCTGGCTGACCTGTTCAGAGTGCTACTGTGCGATGGGTACTGCTGGTTCCTTCTGCTTGTAGCCTGTTTGCATGCAGGGCTGTGCTGGGCAAAGGCCAACCAGGTGCTAGAGGAAAGGAGGAGTTAAAGCAGAGTACCTACACTGTAACCTAGTAGGAAGCCAAGAGGAAGTTTTGTGTTCTCAGCCCTGCAGTCACTGCTTACATGCACCAGGTTGCTCTCATGGAAATAGCTGCAAAGCAGCTAATGTCAGTGGAGAATCACCTGCTTATTTCAGATCTAAATTAAGCTTCTTGTACCACCACTCACTTGCTCAGAAAGTTGAGTAACTCTCTTTTGTTGCAGCAGAGATGTGTGTCTTAACATGATTTCTATAAAGTGCTTTGAAATCTTTCGATAAAAGCCGCTTCAAGTATGTAAATCATTTATGTACTTACAGAGAGGCAGGAGCTGAGCAGTATAGTGGTACAGCCAAATCTTTGGGTACATCAGCAACAGTAAGGACCTCTGAATCTTGACTGCTTGAAATAAAAGTCTGAGAGCCTTAATTGAGACTGCAGCAGCCTGTGCGTGCAACCTAGCCACTCGTGGCTGGAGACAGCAAGATGATCCTGGTGACTGTGAGTTTAGCCAGGTGACTTTTGCCTTCCTCGTTTACTGCAAATAGTGTCATGTCCATCCACTCTTTTATATTCCTCTGGTCCTGGGAATAGGAGAGCTGTTTCCCATCTGGTCCATGCTACCAGGACCAGTTGTGCTGTCTGCTTTCTCAAATCTCCCCCTGTCAATCTCACACTTAATGTTCTCTTTAGCCATATGTGCTGTGCTTAGCAGTTCTCCTGCTTCTTTCTCTTCCTTGCTTGCAAACCTCTCAAGGGTATGCCTTCTGGGAAACAAGATGTGTTTCATATATTAAAGTTTGAAACTACAGGGGCTTGCTCACTCTGTCCTCAGTGAGTGTTTGCCCACGAATCAATGTGAAATAAGCTGTTTTGTAGCTGCCCAAGTTCATAGGTCCATGCAGAGCAGAGAACCTCAGTCTTCAAGCTTTGGGTTTTGATTTATTTAGAGTGTCAGGTCTTCAGGGCACGGCCCTTTGACACTGTGTACGGTTCAAGTGTGCAGAACACTCAGTGCCCAGAGGTGGTTTGTACTACTTTCCACCTGTGTGGGACAACTCAGGTGCCAGGTTCTTGTTTTCTTTTTCCTACAGCATCTCGGGCTATGGAGCTGCCGGTGGGAAAGGAGGGAAGAACACCATGGTGCGGTCCCATGGCGTATCTGTGCTGGGAATTTTTGACCTCCAGAAGGATGATACTTTGTATATCTTGGTGGGACAGCAAGGAGAAGACGCTTGTCCTAGTGTAAGTGATGGTCCTTGCTCTTTTGCCTTAATCCCTTCTACAAATCTGTAGAGTTTTGTCTGTTTACAGAGAAAACCATTGTCCTTGAGGGGCTTGGGGGTTTACCGGACAGGCATGAGCATGAAAAGATGAAGTACCATGTCACTGTGCTCACTTCCTTTTCAACGTTCAGGCCTCATTAATAACACACCACAGGTTCCTGATTGATCTGTGTGTCACAGAGCATCTATGTGAGTTTTCGGAGAGAAAAGACAATACTGCTTTCCTTTCCTCTGGAGATCAGTCTGCAAGGTTGACTTCACAGGGCTTGGTCTTTGCTCCACTGTTGAGCTTAGCCCTGCCATTATCATAGTACTTGGCAGCTCTGGAGACACACTTCACAGGGCCTGTTTGGTTATTCTCTGTATGGGAATGGGAGAAACAAATTAATCACTGCTGGGTCAGTCCTGATTTTTTGTGTTACCAACCAATCGTTGCTGCAAATGCCTTGACAGAAAGGTGCAAGTTCCACCATTTGCAGGCACAATAATCTATTAATTGATTAGTATTCTTTGGAGGATGAAAGAATAGGAGATTCTTACAGAAGAAATGTAAGCATTATCTGATGAAATTTCACCTACAGGTTTGTGCTGGGCATTTAAATGCTGTGCATTGCTCAGCTGTTAATGTTTGGCATCCAAGAGATGAAAGCTTAGCAGTCTGTTGCAGCAGAGAAGGTTGAAGGATGTAGGCAAGAAAGAGAGGTTTTCAAGGCTGGGTGTTGAAGTAAATAATGTTAAAACTGGAATTATATCTACAAACAAACCATTAATATGAAGCCTCTTTGAAATGAGAAATGCCCTAACTCAAACGTCCATCTAACGTCTATAACTAGGACATTCCAGCAGAGTGTAATATATGGACTCATTAAATTGCAGGCCACTGTAATCTTAGTGAGAATTTATTGAGTGCTAATGTAATTCTTTCATTGAGGCAAGGAGATTGCATTGACTTGTAGAAAGGACTTTTACTAGATTGGATTGTAATCAGTTATGTCTTTGCCATGAAGGATTTTTTTTTTTTAATTCAATTGTAATCTAGTGGTTCCTTTGGGTCATTGACTTTGTCATTTTATTAATCATTCCCACCCAACTCCAAATCAATTAAGGAGAGGGAAGACTAAGGAAAGGAGGAATGTTTAGTTCCATAGGCAAGTCTGCACACACAAAATGGATGCCATTCATTCTCTGACACAACCTAGTACACATTTTGTGGTCAACAGAATAATTTGTAACTTGAGGATGCTTTTATCACGTTCCTCTTCCAAAAAAACCCACATACATGAAAGTAGAAGGAAGCAGAAGGTCAATCCTACTATAACAACTGTCTGTGCATTTTTCCCTTAAAGTGTTGTTGACCTAGGGAGTTCAATGTAAATAACAAGATAGTGTCACTGAAATGAAAGGTATAAACTAAGATAAGCTAGAAGCAAAGCTTGCGACTTACAGATACTCACAGCAGAGTCCTGCCTGTCATGCATTTCAGTGCTCCAACTTAAAATCGCAGCAACAGTTACCTCTCTTAGGTCATAGTCCAGAAGTACTTCTAAATGATGACTTAATGTTGTGTTTGAAATCAGTTAGTGAATTCAGTGATTTGCCTAATACAGAAAGTTCATTATATTTGGTGATAATTGGTGGAGGGGAAAAAAATGCTAAGTAGGAAATACGGAGGTATTTTCCTTAACATCAGGTCAACATTGCAATCAAATGTGGGATTGTGGCTGTTAAGGTAGGCTTTGAACTAGCTAACACTGGTAATTACAGTAAAATTGCTGCTACAGCACAAGCATCAGATCAACATCCAAATTTGCTTGGAAGTCTAGGTAAGTATTAGGTGGCTAGTCTATGCTGAGCTCATTGCTGTTGTCCATGCTATGACTGCCTGGGCTAAAGCTAGCTCTAGTTCATCTCCGTGAGCCACCAATATACCTTAGTTCTGAATAGATGCATGTTGGCTGCCTGGCCCCAACAATGGGACAGTGGAAGAGGAGCAAAGAAACTTGGATTCTCTCTGGTTCTCTGTCATTTAGCTGTTCCGTGACATGGGGCAAGTCACTTCATCACTGAGTTACTCCCTCCCCTCGCTTGTGAGATACAGATCGTTAATGCTGGGAAGTATTTGCAGTAAATTCTGCTACATCTTGTATGTTAAAAGTTTACGGAGCTGTTTTGCATGGTGATAGATATCAGCACTGAGCTTGCTTCAAGATAATTCAATTAAAATGGCAACATATTCTTCTGACGAAGGTTGAAGCAAAAAGCAAGATTCTCCTGGAAGAGCATTCACTTCCTTCTGCTTACGCAGTTGCACTTGGAGGACAGTGTATTGTTTTGGGAGGGTGGAGGGTCCACAAGGCCTGTGTGTGTACAAGGACGTGGAGATTTCTTACCAGCACTCAGACCTGCTCTTCTGTTTGCAGACTAACAATGTTATACAGAAAGTCTGCATTGGAGAGAACAATGTGATTGAAGAAGAGATACGCGTGAACAGAAGCGTCAATGAATGGGCAGGAGGAGGCGGAGGTGGGGGAGGTGCAACTTACATATTTAAGGTATGGAAACATAGCGCCAGTGCACCTTCAGCATGAACACGTCCTGCCACCTGTCTCTAGTATCATAGCCTGAAATATCTGAGAACCCCCACCTCTGGGGAAGGGTCCACAAAGTGAGCTCTGGGTATCCTTCATTTCCAGTTGATAGCTGTAGTTATCTGAGCTGGCCCTTCACACTTCTGCTCTGAACTGCTGTGCAGTATGGCCACACTCACTTCAGTGGCTTGGAGTTTCCTTTGCAAACGTAATCATTTGAATTGTATTTTTTTCAATGCAAGCTGATAAGCTGAAGCATAATTCTACAGCAAAGGGCAAATTCCACAGGACTTTATTCAAATCTGTCACTACAGGACATTAGACTTCAGCTACACATTTGGCCTTTACAGTTCAATGACAAGAAAAGTTGAGGATAGCCTGTATGTTTTCTGTTGACAACCCTATAGCTAGGGACCACTGATCTTTTCTGTCAGGTACTAGCTGAGACAGCACTTATTCCAAACACCAGTTTCAGGCATTAACAATATCTTTAGATCACCCAGCTCCTACATAATTCTACATAGCTCTGCATGCTCTGACAGTTTCCACTGTAGCAGTCCTTTACCAGTGGAGGAACTGTATTGTATTATATAAAGCAGTGCTCCTTGAAAGTCATCACATGATAACATTACAAGCTTTCTAAGAGCCATTAGCACTGTAGGTACAATTCATAGAGCTGCTGATGCCACTGTTCTCTGTTGCAGAACTTGGTACGACTAGTGCTGTTCATTAATCTTTTGGATGTGGGTGCATAAATAATGCAATGGTAATTTGTAGTGCTGAGCAGTCCTAGATGCCTGCTTAGTGCAACACGCAATAACTAGCACGTGGCTGAACTTCCGTTTGTGTGTCTGACTCAGTTTGAACACTGCTTTTATTTCTGAATTTGTTAAGATGGAGAATGGAGAACCGGTCCCCTTGATAATTGCAGCAGGAGGTGGTGGCAGGGCCTACAGGGCCAAAACAGACACATTTCATCCAGAAAGGCTGGAGAACGATTCCTCTATTCCAGGGTTGAATGGAAATTCAGGAGCTGCAGGTGAGGAAAGTTTATTCTTTTTAAGAAAAAACTTTGTGAATATGTGGTTGTCCCAGATTCCTGCTCACAAGGAGGTGAGGCAAACTCCTGAAAACACAGTTCAGGGGGGACGCAGAAGTATAACAGATGCATATAGGATGTACCCATAGTGCAGAATACTTGGCCTAAATAAGGGTATCAGAGATAGTATTGGCATAGCAATGGCAATAGTCTCACAAAATACTCTAGTAGCTCTCATAAGCAAAATTGTTTGATTTTTGACGTGGGAGTTTGCAGTGTCAATGTGGCCATCCTGCTCGCTGCACTGTTTTGTGCTGTGTAGACGTACTCACAGTTTCCCTGGCTTATGCAGAAAGAGCATAATTGCAGCCTGGCTAGAAGTCTCTGTGAAGAGACCTTGGACTGAAGAACCAGCAGAGCTGAAAGTGAGTTACTGGTGAGTATGTTGTATTTAGAGAGGGGCTGAGACATATTTTCACATCCCTTCCACTACATTCCTTTTGTTCCACTTCAGAACTGACATAGGGTTTTTTCAAAACTATTTTTTGCAAAGGTAAGAGCAAGGCTCTGTATTCCAGAAACAAGTGGTTGGGGAGTAGGCAGGGATATCTTTTTACATTTTCCATAGAAAATACTTGTCCTCATATGGTAACTGAAGAGAGATGCAGATGCTTAACGTGGTCAGAAACCCTACAGAAAGGTCACTAGCGCTGTGTCGCAAGCACATCCCTTCTAACCAAGGCATGAGATTCTTACTTTCACAGCTGAGGTGCTTTGAAGGAGTGCTTGTTCTGCAGATCCCTGCAGTGTTTTTCACTCAAAAATAACCCCTACCTGTGCCTTTTCTCTTCTCTTAACTGCAGGTGGTGGAGGTGGCTGGAATGATAACACTTCCTTCCTGTGGTCAGGAAAATCCTTGCTGGAAGGTGCTACTGGAGGAAGATCCTGCCCCCAGGCCACGAAGAAGTGGGGGTGGGAGACAAGAGGGGGTTTCGGAGGGGGTGGAGGGGGGTGCTCCTCAGGTGGAGGAGGCGGAGGATATATAGGTAAAGTGGCTTCGTGTTCAAGGTGTCCCTTCCCCTCCTTTAGTGCTAATGATCAGCAAAACGCTGATAGATAATTCTCCTGTAGCTAGCATATTTGACTGTTATGTACTAGTATGTCTGTGTGTTGCCTTGTTAGTGCTAGATGAATGTACGGTGTTTAGCCTTTGAGCAAACAGCCAGATGTCAGTCCTTCAGCTGTAATCCTGGCTTTGCACTCTGCAAAATGTGCCCTCAAGATTCTGCTGTGATTCTTGAGCCTTCCATTTTGGGGCTATAACTGCTGAAGAAGGAGGAGCCGTGGGCTCTCTGCTTCCATTGCCAGCACCTGTGTTTTGAAGACTTTGGTCCTGGAGACTGGCAGCCAGGCTTTATGCCAGGGGAAGGATGCAGCTTCTTCTACCCTGCCCTGCTGTGCGTGGGCCGTGGTCCTGCACAGGTGGTCTCTGGGGGCAGAGGCTCAGGCTGCCGGCCAGGACCTCTCTTAATAACGCGAATGGTGTTGACTTCAGTCAACAAGGAGCTAATTTCATGTGCTGCTGGTCTCAGGACAGCTGTCAGATGGCATTATGTTGATTATAACTGGTGTGGGCCAGATTCAAGATCTCCACTAACCCATAATCTCCTGGGCCACATAGTTCCTTCAGCCATCTGCACTGTGGTGGACTTTTTAACCCCTGGTTCTCCACAGCTTAAATCAAGTCTTGTGATAGACTAGAAATCCTGAGAGGAAGTAATGAGTTTAAGTGCATGTTTTGTACCAATGTTACTGTGTAATGCTTCTTTTTCCAACAGAATGCCTCGCATAATTTTAATTTTGCTGAAGATGTTTAAAGAGGAAAAGCCATTTTGGGGCGGGGTGGGGGAATCTTTGCATGCTTGTAGTACAAAATATATGGCCCTTATTGTGCTTCTAAAATCTTGTGTGTATTGCACATACTTTGCTCCTGATATGTTCTCTATGACCAAGCACAAAGGAGCAACTCATGAATTCCTTCAGTCCCCACTCCTGGTGGACCACCCTGCTTTCAGGGTGTAAAGGAAAGGAAAGATATCAGATTATTCATTCCTTCTGCTGACACGGTACATTCGTTGATCAGCAAGGGTACTGAACTTAGCCCTTGAGTACTGGTGTCTTCCAGTCTCTTGGACACATTAAGAAGGGCTTATATGTTTCACAGCATCCAAATGGTTAAAGATGAAGTTTGTGCCTTAGTTTGCAATAGTCTGCCTTAAACAGAGCTAAGAAATTGATGGTCACAAGCTGCTGCTGTTAAATTGAAGTTCTGGAGATAAAGACTGGTGGTTCATGCTACAACTCGCTAAGTGTTCCCTATATGTTAAATACTTCGATTTATTGTCTTTTCTCATTTGGATGCCTCCCTAAATATGCTGAAGTCATGCATGTTGCAGTGCTTATCTGTATTTTAGTGCTGATGAGACTTAGTGTGTTAAGGTAACTTCTGGTTTGACGTAGGTGGCAACGCTGCGGCGGACAATGACCCAGAGATGGATGGGGAGGATGGTGTGTCCTTTATTAATCCCATTGGTACTTTATACACTCCAGCACTTAAAGGTATTCATGATGGTCAGAAGTTTCTTCTAGTGGGTTTTTTTCATGTTAAGAATAGTTTGCATCTGTAGGACATTTTAAAAGCCTTTGGGTACAGCTTAGTGTCATTATGGACATGAGGAGAAATAAAGATAGTGGAACAAAGTCCAGTGGAGAATAAACAGAAGTAGTAGGAAGAAAGCAGGTGGGGAGAAGATCAAGGCTATTAGAAAACAGTTCCCAACAAGGGAACAGGAAGAATTTCTATAGGCATGTCAGCGATAAAAGGAG
>NW_010102804.1:0-8248 GCF_000699245.1 Pterocles gutturalis
CAGAGCCTCCTGACCCTCCAGGAGATCAATACACCCGCTCGGTTTGGTGTCATCTGCAAACTGACGGAGGGAGCACTCCATCCCCTCATCCAGGTCATTGATAAAGGTGTTAAACAGGACAGGCCCCAAAACCCATCCCTGGGGAGCACCACTGGTGACCGGCCATGTCATGTAGCAGACGTGTATATTTTAAATCTTTGCACTTTTTAGATACATGAGCTATTAGCATTTTCCAGATGTAATTGTTGACTTGATCACGTCTCTCAGTAAAAGGAGCCATAGAAGGCAGTGCTTTAGCTATCATAGTTCTCCTCTCTGGAATCCCAAAGAAAATATCCACTTGCCTTTCTGGTTTGAACTGGTAGAAGTATACTTCAGAGAGCACGCTTGTAACTATTTATAACCAAAATGGGTTGTCCATCAACATTTCTCCCTTACAGAAGATGCAATAATGAGAGGAAAAAACATATTCCTGCAGTAAGGAAGCACTGCCTGCTTCTAATGGACAAAGAATGCCTCCTTACTCCCTTTCCTTCCACAGAGACAAATACAACTTCTGACTCTTCCTTGTCATAGCTCCCTCCCATGAAAACGGCGCCATATGTCCTGACAGCATCAAAAGGCTGTTTCTGCTCCCTTAGCGTTCCTGCTCAACAAAAGTGGTATTTTTGGAGGACACTTGGCATCTTCAGTCCTTAAATGTACTTGTAATGGAGAAATGTCAGATGGCCCTTCATTTGGTCAGCCGGGGAGGTCGGTCCTTGGGATGCTGCTGCATGTTGTCACGTAACAGGAGTGCCAGGAGGAGTGGCGTGTGGTGGCGTGCCTTTGCTCCTCTCCACGCTGAGCGGCTGTCTCTGCTCCTCTGCACGTAGTGGCGTTTGCATGCCAGCCAGGATTTGTTGAGGGAGGCTGCAGAGGGGTATCTTTTTCACAGTAACAGAGGCAGACTGTGAGTTCACTGACGTCTCCCACCCAGTCTTTGTGCTGGGAAGCTGCTCAGCCTCGTGGTGGTTCCAAAGCCAGCCCTACCCTCCCTGCCAAGAGCTTCTCCATGGGCTTTGGCGCTTTCTTGGTTTCAACTGGTGTTTGCGTTTCTTCAGGGTATAGAAAAGCCACTTGATACATGGTGGGTGTATATTTTCCTAGATTTAAACAAGAATAGATGGGGGCTTACTTTGATGAGCCCTAGATGGCCAGCTCTAGTTCCTCAAGCTCGTTCTTGTAGTCTGGCCCTTGCTACAGCTCTGTAAGAGCTCTCCTATTTATTTACTTCTAATCTACAGCATCGTCCAGCTAAACTTACTGCTCTTTCTTCAGACAGCCTGCTTGTTCTCTGTAATTTGATTTTCAGATGAGCTCATCTTCCCCTGTTATCTAAACCAAGAGCAACAACCTGCAGGATGATAAATCCTGCAGCCTCGGTTGCAGTGATGTACCATGAGCGTAACGTGATGCTTCTGTCCAGCAGGACACGGCTGGAAATTGGCTGTAGCCCAGGCGCTGTGCAGAGTACACGTGGTACGGGGTAGCGTGGCTACTGGTTGACTCATTTTCTAAATTAAGATTAAAGGCTTAGTTAGGGAAATTTAGTGTCTGCCTCTGAACAACAAACACAGGCTTTATTTGGTGGGTTCCCTCTGCCAGCCCCGGTGCTGCCTTGTGCGGAGGGAGGGAGCACACAGCCAGCCAGGCCCCACAGGAAGATTTCTGGTTGTGACAGCTCCCTGGTGAATGAGGACTTGGCTCTGTGCAGTTTTCCAATATTGCATGCAACATCTTGAAAAAATTAACGTTTATCTGGACACAGCAATTGATGTGTAGGTAGCTGTCCATTTGTGGTCTGCCGCTAACAGCACACTCTTGCTTTATTCTTTCTTTAAGTAGAAGAGGTTGCCATCACCGTTTGCTGCCTTTTGCAATCCGAGACTATTTTAACTAAAAATATTCCCATTGCAAATGAGCATGACCCAGTCAGCCCTGAGGTATTGCTGAATTTTCCCAAAGATGAAGCTGCCACATGAAGGTGTCTTTCTACTGCTGGAATCCACCAGAACAGCCCAATTCTCAGTGTGTTCTGAGCACAGCTGTAACTGTTCTGGACTGGCCTTGCTGCTCAGAGGTACCCAGGCACTGTTGTGTGCTCATGAATCATTTTATAACATGTCAGCACCACCCACACACGCAGAAGGGGGCTGCACCTGTGCTTTCCCCGTGGCTGCCACACGGAGCCCATGCACATCAGGAGCAGTCACGTTGTTTCTCCAGCACACAGAAGACAAAGCCAAGTGCAGTCCCCTTCAGCCTTCTGTGCACCTGCTGTTGGCATGCGACCTCTTGCAGAAGAAAATGTAGTTTGGAGTAAGCCATCGCTTCTAACAGTGTGTAAAATCACCCACCGAACCCCCGAAGGCTACTCCAGAAAATCAGTGCATCTCGTTCGCTGTGGCTGGTTTATGGGGGTGCCTACAAACGCCATCCATGGAAATGCTCTTTCTTTTTCCGTCAGCAGGTGTAGCAACACTCATAGCATGTTTTCAAGTCTTCCTGTCACCTGAGTATTTATGCAGCAACCAGAGAATGACAAAAGCAGGGAGAGAGGCTGAATTCTGAGGGTGCCGTCAGCGGCCGCCTGCGCTTTTGTACTTTATGTGTAATGTAACAACGACAAATGCCAAAGTCATCAGTGGGTAAACAGCAAAGGAGCCTTTGGCTGGGGGCCATGCGTTTGCACTGCTCAGGACGTGTTCTCCATCAGTTTGAGTAGAAATTATGTGAGGAGAAAGCACAGTGCAATGGAACTCCCGACTGCAGTTAATTCTGGTGAATGAGGTGTAAGGTTTTCCCTCACAGGAGGCGTTGCAAGTTATATGACAGTCAAACAAACTGAACACTACTGTGCTGCTGGTCCACAGTGTGTTAAATATGTCCAAGTAACCACTTTCTCAATTTCTTCAGGAACCAGATTATAATTACAGAGCTGAAGTAAAAAAACTCAT
Source organism: Pterocles gutturalis (assembly GCF_000699245.1). Classification (NCBI taxonomy): domain Eukaryota; kingdom Metazoa; phylum Chordata; class Aves; order Pterocliformes; family Pteroclidae; genus Pterocles; species Pterocles gutturalis. The sequence goes on from NW_010102804.1 coordinate 3,000, forward strand.
TCCTCACTTGGAGTACTTGGACGAAATACCAGCAAGCCAGACTGCTCTCCCTCCTTCCAAGAAGATGCATGAGGATTGGCTGATCATCAAGGAAGGTGGTTTAGCTGGAGACATTTCATGGTTAGGTATGTCAGGCTTCCTACCGAGGTTCATTTTTAAGGTTATGATGTGTGAAGAAGAAAGATGGAGAGCAAGCTGGCCTCTTCAAAGCCAACATTTAATTATAGCAAAGGGATGAAGGACGTTGTGTTCTTCACTTGAGAAGTAAGGAAGCTGGGATTCTGCACGGTGCAGCTTTAAATGAAAGCTGTTCTCAGCTAAGCATCAAGATCAGAAAAATGCAGACGAATTCTAGAACATGAAGCAAATGCTGGGAGTCTGTACTTAGCATTCATTCTGCATGATGGGAAAAAGCAAAGCTTGGGAAGGAATGTTTCAGCAACAGCTGTTCACAGCCCTTTCCATGGTAGCAGCCGATCACAGGTAGTAGGGATGCAGTAGGATTTCCTACACCAATTTAATAATAGGAAAGGCAATTTGGTCACCACCCCAGCAGCATCCTAGCAACTGAGATTGAGGGGTATTATGATAGACCTTTTCCATTTTCTTTGCTTCTGTGATTAAGTCCATTGCATTCATTAGTAGGGAGTAAATGGCTGGAAAAGAAATCTGTTGTCCCCTTGTGTGTAGCCTTGGTTATAGTTCAGATGTCCGTGCTTTTACATATCACACTACATGCACTTTACCACATACCATTAAATATTACAAAGTATTTCCTATAACTGCTCCTGTTGCTTCCCATTAGTGCGGGCAGTACAGTTAGCTTCCCAGCCCCCCCAGCTGTGGTTTGCCTGCCAACTGTACTCCATTAAAAATTTACTTTGTTTTGGAATAAGTACATGTGTTTGTCATTTACTTAATCCCTGTGGGTCCAAATCATTAGCTGTGATAGTAGTTATGGCAGGGAAAAAATCCATTAAAATCTGATCCCTCAGTGATGCTGCTTTGGCAATGCCAGCTATGATTCAGAAAATGAGTTAACAAAGTGAGCGGGCAGCAACAGTGGGGATGGAGCACAACATTGTGAATTTGTATTGTTGCCTTGTGTAACCAGTTATATTCTTGCCTTCAGCTCTAAACTGATGAGCTCATATAGTCAGGTTCAGACATCCCCATATTTTTCTTTCCTGTAGCACTGTTGACTCGGGTACTTTTTACTCACTGTGTATTTCATGGGTTTGCATTAACAACTGTGGCCAAGATATTTTAAAGATCCCTGACACTCAGCTCTTAAGGAAGTGCCCATATTATTACGGAGCTGATTGCCCTGTGGTGGAGCTGGTAGATGCTCAGCACTTTACAAAGAGTGCTGTTCATCTGGGCACCAAGATGCAGTGTGCTCTCCTGCGAGGTGTTGGCTCCATGTGCTCTCTTATAGCCGTGCTGTGCTCCTGGGACAGCCGGCAGTGGGCAGGTAAGGGGACAAGGCTCTGGCTGCTTTCGCTAGCTTTTGTGTAACCCAGCCTGCCCTGGAGTATTATCAGTTTTCACCTTTCTTTCTGTGGCAGAGAAGTATCTATCTCTGAGGCAGCAGTGGAGAAATCTCTCACTACCATTCCCAGATTTCCGTAACTCCTGGGACGTGGTTTGCCCTGATGGACTAACAGCTCTGGTAAGGTGGTCATCGCTGTCTGCCTTGTGCCTGGGTATTTCAGCAATATATTTTAGTATTTTTCATTTTTAATATGGTTCCCTGCCGGCAGGTGGGAAGCAATGAGGGGCAGCTCGCTCCTACCCTGGCACACAGGCGGGGGAAGCAACAGAGCTCTGCATGCACCCAGGTTCGCCCAGGGGCAATTGGAAATGGGTGATGATCACAGAGTGGTTCCTGGCTACGTCCTCTGCCAGCAGCCGCTCTTTGGTGCCCAGGAGGAGGGTGGAAAGGGGCTTTGGTTTAGTCGGGGTCCCCAGGTTCTGCTGTCTGCAGAGGACAGCTATGGGGTACCACGTAAGGACCCTCTGTCTCCAGGCTTGACCCATTCCAGCATGTTTCTTGTAGCTGCAGTGACAGATGTTTCTGTCCCCTGCAGCTGCCAGTGCAGCAGCAGTCACGATATCAGCAGTGTGCAGTGATGGTGTGAAGCCTTGTGTGGCTGTGCTCACCCTGGCAAAACGTCTTTCCTAGATCCATATCTGGGGGCAGTACCAAGGCAGTCTGGATGCAGCTCAAGACCCCTGACAACTTCCAGCCCTGGGACAGCACAGCGGTCTGCTAACGCAGGGACATCTACCAGTGCCTGCCTCCTTTCTGGTGGCCATCCTCATCCAGATCCCACTGTTTCTGATGGGCTGTTCACAGAAGATGACTCCAGCGATTTGACACATGGTAATGTATGTTTTTTAATCCTGTTCTTTCCCATACCCCCACCTCCTTCTGAACATGATTATTGCTGATAAAAGCCTGGGTGCTTTGAATACCACCCACCCGTGCTACTGCTACATCAGGCTCAGCGTATGTTTTCTTCCATAGGACTCACCTGCTCTTTATTTCCCCCCATAGGAGAAGGTGCAAGTCATCTGGGCTTCCCCCTCCTCAGCCCTTCACCGCCATGCATTGTGTGCTGCTGTCGCTCTTGACAGCCCCATACTGCAATGGTGCTCCCTTTTCCCACCTTGACAAAAGCTGTCCTGCTCAGTCCTTTAACTTCCACATCAGCCTACCTGGGGCTCCCTGAAGTCACGTCTGGCCACATCCTGTTCAGTCGTAGGAGTGTGGCCCAAGGTGGTCGTCCAGAAGGGTGTGGGGATGCACACTCACTCCCTGCTGGATCAGGTGCTCAAACCATGTGTACTGCAGCATCGCTGCTGTCAATGAACACCTTCTTTTGGGTTTCCAGGAGTGGGTCCCTCAGCAAGAGGAGTCAGTTCCTTGGCTTCACTTACCTGATCTACAGGCTAGCCCAAAACACGGGTGTACCACTGCCTGTGTGCCTTGGCCACCTGGAAGCACTGCCACATTAGCAGCTCCTGGGGACAGCTGGATGGAAAGGGAGTTCACTTCTGGTGCAGGATTTGGCACTTCCCAGGACATCCTTCCCTGGCTACTGGAAAGATCTTGTCAGTGCAGCTCCACTGGCTCGCAGTGTGCCGATTAGATAGGAGGGTGGTGTTTGTTTTCCCGGCATTGAGGGCTGCTTCTTCAGATGCCAGTCCCACCTCAGTTCCTTGCTGTAGGTAGGACTCAGATGATGAAGTAGGTGCAGGAGAGCAGACTTTGGCATCTTCAGGGATCTGCTTGGTAGAGTACCATGGGATAAAGCCCCAGAGGGAAGAGGGGCCCAGGAAGGCTGGTTGATATTCAAGGATCACCTCCTCCAAGCTCAGGGTCGACGCATCCCAACAAAGAGGAAGGCAGGCAAAAATGCCAGAAGGCTGCATGGGTGAACAAGGAACTCCTGGACAAAGTAAAGCACAAAAAGGAAGCCTGCAGGGGGTGGAAGCAAGGACAGGCAGCCTGGGAGGAAGACAGAGAAACTGTCTGAACATCCAGGGATCAGGTCAGGAGAGCTCAAGCCCTGATAGAATTAAATGTGTCCAGAGACATCAAGGGCAACAAGAAGAACTTCTCTAGGTACATTGGGGTTATGGGGACAGGCTGAGAGAGTTGGGGGTGTGCAGCCTGGAGAAGAGAAGTCTCCAGGGAGAACTTCCAGCACCTTCCAGTGCTGAAAGGGGGCTACAGGAGAGATGGGGGGTGGACTCTTGATCAAGGAGTGTAGTGACAGGACGAGGGGTAATGGCTTTAAGCTGACAGAGGGGAGATGGAGATGAGATGTGAGGAAGAAATGTTTTCCTGTGCGGGGGGTGAGGCAGTGGCCCAGGTTGCCCAGAGAAGCTGTGGATGCCCCATCCCTGGAGGGGTTCAAGGCCAGGCTGGATGAGGCTTTGAGCAACCTGGGCTGGTGGGAGGTGTCCCTGCCCATGGCAGGGGGTGGGACTGGATGATTTTAAGGTCCCTTCCAACCCAAACCATTCTGTGATTCTATGAGGCACTGCAGTGTCAACAGCTGAGTGCGCATTCAGAAAAGTTTGTGGAAACTGAATACAGTTTGCTACAGAATAACACCATAATTTCACCAGCACTTTTGGGTAGCTAGCACTAGTGAAAGCAGCACTTTACCCAATGTTCACTGCTTCTTCCCATGCCTTTGCTGCCTTGTCTCTTTTTTGGCAAGACCATCTGCATAGCCACATGGGGAACCTGATCGTGATCGAGATCCAGCTGAAAAATAACCCAGCAAAACAAACAAACAAAAAACCCCCAAAAAACAGATCTAGTTTTCATCTGGGTCTGTTCCCTGATCTGACTTACTGTGTGGCCACACAAATGTTTGCACCAGCACAGTGCAGGACCAGAAGGAGACAGATTCTGGTAGGAACAGATAAACTGCCTCTTAGCAGCAGCGTCAGGCCATGACAACTGACACTGGGAACCTGCACCATGAAATGTCACATCCTGCTGTCTATGGGAAGCGATGTTGCCTGATTTCAAAGACAGCACCATTTGTTAAACGCTGGAGTAAAATGTTTTCTTTTTTCTTTTTTTTTCTTAGGACTCTGTCAAGTGATATGTGGGAACCCCACCAAGGCCCTGCGTGCAAGGAGGCAAAAGCTGGGTGTATGTGTTTCTTGCGTTCTTCGTATTCCTGCCTGGGGACTCCCATAAACCCTGGGATAAGCTAAGTCCCACTGTGGCTTGTGGTGGCTCTCTCTCTTCTGTAGCCCAAAAGCCCCACAACACACAACTGGCCTTGAGAAGGATGGAGAGTCTCTTGCCCCAGTGTTACGAGCTGCCCATGTGGTAGCAGTAGTTAACCATCAGCTGTAAAGAAACGTGAAAATCATGTCAGATGCTGGCGGCACATTTCCTATCATCCTGGCTGAGCAAACACAAGGCAGGATTGCAACATTTGACAGTATTTCTGCAACAGCTATTAAGCAAAAGATATTTCTAGCAGTGTTTCTCTGATGTTGACATAAGTAGTCAGATCCCTGATACTGCAAGGATGTCCCTATGGACTGAACAAGCACAGCACCAAAGGTTGTTCCTCGTAGCAGTGGGTGGTAGCTCAGCCCCACAGCCCTCGTGTCAGCAGTAGCTTGGTGAGAGGATGCCCACGTGTGTACGGGGGAGCGGTGGGGCTTGTCATGGTCAGCTTTGGTGGGCCTGCGGGTCCGCACAGCGCGGA
>NW_010102804.1:8279-20429 GCF_000699245.1 Pterocles gutturalis
ACGTTACACAGGCTGTGCTAGGTCAGGGGAATGGCATGCACAGGGCACCTGCGTTGCTGCACTGGTGACAGCTTTGCTTAACGCTGACACCAGATGTAAAGGAACCACTGGAAAAAATGTGTCCCTTCCTTGTCTCTCTGCTGCCGCTGCACAAGCACCAGAAGCTTTTCTGAAACAAATTAACATGAGAAGTTTGGAAAAGACCATCGTGTTAATCCCTCTAGATGGAGAAGAGGAAGAAAATTAAGTAAGGAGAATATAAAAGTGGATAAAGAACTGTCTTGCGACAGGATGACCCATAGTAAAATATGTTCCAATTTTAGTATATTATTGCAACTTGAACTAATTGCAGTATACGTAGAAACCAGGTGGAAAAGCAGTGTCTGTTAAATGGGAGCTGAAGAATGTGCTGTTCAGAAAAAATTGGAAGATAAAGCTGAGAGGGGATCTCAATTAACATTGCACTGCTAATGACAAGCCAGACTGCAGGGGGGTTGGAACTCAATGATCTTGAAGGTCCCTTCCAACCCAAACCGTTCTGTGATTCTATGAGTCTATGAAATGTGCATTACTGTGTGTTATAAACCAGGGGGTGAACGGGGACTGTGGTCATGTGCTGAGCAATGCAGCTGCCCTGCTACTGATCTTAATGAGCTTATCGGCATAAATGCTGCGGGCTTATCTGCCAGTGAGGTAAAAATCGACATTGTCACTGCCACCCAGGGTTCCTCAAGCTGTATCAGTGGACGTGACTGGGGCACGGGGCTTCTTAAAACCAAAGAGCAAGAAAATGGCGAGGGGTGATGTGAAAACTCAGGGGTAACGTGCTTTGGTGCCTTCTAAAATCCACAGTCTAGAAACAGAGCTGGGGAGAGAGAGCTCCTGAGGTTATCACAATAACTTGTTATTTTTGCAGCCGCCTGCAGTGAGCCCTTTGAAACTGTGTGGTCTGAGGGCAGCAAACCTTTGTGGCTCTGGAGGAGGAGGAGATCTGCACCAGGAAGACGTGTTTTCTGGACTGAAAGTACGGCAGGAGCAGCACAAGTGGTGAGCCCACGGGAGAAATGTTGTCGTGCAATAAAGCCGGCGTTCATTTTCTGCTGTAATCATAAAATAATCTCTTTGGCCACCTGGTGGCAGTTTCAAGGGACAGTTTGGGCTCCTGCCTTCCTGTCCCTGCGGTGGGAATCCTTCGATCCATCCTCCCCGCTGGAGCATCGCAGGGTGGGCAACGGAGGAGGAACCAGGGGGAAGCTCTGGGCTCTCTCTCGAGCAGGCTGAAGAGCAGCATGGGCAAGGGGGGCTCGCTTGCTTGGCAAGAGCACGGGAAGACATTTCATAACTGGTCTGGAATTCCTTACCCTGACAGTGCCTGCTTTCAGACACTGAAAGTGGATGAGGTTTTCTGCAAGCATCACATTGGTCTGACCAAATGAAAGGCTGAAAGAAAAATAATGCCGTGCTGAGATTCCTCCATCTCTTAGTTAATAGTTGTTTTGGAAGTAAAAATTGCTTTATTTCTCTCAGCTGACTTCACTGATCTGTCCCATTTCACTTGATTAACTTGAGGACACTTTCAGATATCAGACACAGGCATCTTAGATGGCTGATCCATTTGGAATGCTTTTCTGTATCTCCAGGAAAGTGGGAAATCCCAGCGGGTGACTAAATCCCCTGTCTGGGGGTTTGCCCGTGTGGCTGTGCCCGGCTGCACTTGGCTAGCTGCACAGTCGCAGCTCAAAGGCCAGCTAAAGGTGTGATCCTTGGTGCTGTCCAGGTGCCTGCAGAAAGCTCAGCAAGAAGAAGCTGCCCAAGCCCTGAAGGGGAGTCTGAGTGATGAGGAAGAGGGTGAAGACTGCAGCCTGATGGACGGCTGTGAAGATTTGAGGGAGACCTGTGATGAGGACCTCATTGAAAGGATTTCACTTGGTTCTTCCTGCCACTCCTGTCTCTCCCAGTCTTCCTCAGGTACTGGACTGAAACCTCTGGGGAAGGGTTCGCATCGGGTAGTGACAGGTGCTGCTAACTGGTTGTAGAGAGGTGTGCTAGCAGCTGCAGGGTTTTATGAGGTCTGGCTTCTGTGCTCTAGAGCAGCAATTTGGAAATACCATTGCAGAGCCAGACTCAGAGTAATTCCTTCCAGTTTTTAAGCAGGACACGGTGGCCAGCTGTGCTGACCATCAGTTGATATATTTGAGCACGGATCTGTAGAATCAGGAGGAACAAAGCTGATCTTGCACCAGTTGAGCATCAAGGCTAGAGGAAGGACATGCCTCTGTCTTTTACCTTCTGTCATTAACTTGTGTCAGTGCCAGGTGAGCCTAAAATACTGTAATTCCAGCTGTGCTGGACTTTACCCCAGCTGTCACTCGTGCAAATAGTGGCTGAGCTAGTGGTTAACGTTTCACTGGGCACCTGGGAATTCCGGAAAGACAGGCAACCAAAGGGATACATTCAGTAAAGTGTTTAAAAATGAAACATGTTCTTTACTCAGGAACAAAGCCCAAGGCCTCACTGGAATTGCATTGAAATGAATGAAAGCAGGATTCCTGCTCATCACAAATTGTTGAATATTGTATTTAAGAATATTAGAAACATTAATAATGGTTATTCCAAATACATATCAAGTCAAGGAGCTTACAAAAGTACAACTTTAATCTATTTCTATGGTTAATAGTATTTTTTTCTGCCTCAATAAATATTAGCAACTGAGTTTTCATTTTATATTTCTTTCAAGGGCAAAAATGAATTTATTAAAATTTCAAAAAATATAATGTATTTTGGAAAAAACAGAAGTGTCATTAAACTATTCTTAGCACCTGTGTATTAACAGTAATATAAACAATATCTCCTAAACAAGAACAGAAGCAGTTTGCAAAAATCTAAAGGAAAGGCCTGTTGTCCAGTGACCACAGCAGGCTTAGATTATGATCTCACAGTCTCTTCAGATTTAATCTGATCTTTTTTAGATGTAATATGATTTCTTTAGATTGAATATGATTTATTACGATCTCATCATCATTTTCGATTGAGCAGACAATGCCCCAAACATCTCCCAGCGTACCGGTGTCATGCCCTGTAGGATGATAAAAGCGGATGGTTGGGCATAGATCTGCCCATCCTGTAACTCCATCTGCCAAGATTTGGTTACAAGACTGATGGAGTGGTTTGAAATCTACTCTTGGTGGGGTGGATCACCCAGATCCCAGATCACAAGCAGCTGACTGTGGTAACCAAGATTTGAATAATGACAAACACAGTAGCCTTTGCCCATATGTGTTTTGCAGAGCAAATACCAGAGAAAACTAACAACTGGTGGATTTCATTCTGCAAGGCAGTTAAAAATACACTTGACCTCTGTGACTTGAGACTGTATGAAGATTTGGAGAGATGTTTACATGCTCCAACACTTGACTTCAGAAGTGTGTCCTACCCAATGTGGTTTTCTCACTGAAAAACTTGTTGCTGGAAACAATCCTTCTGACCAGGAAAGGACAAGTCATCTGAGCAAAACTGCTCTTATAGAAAAGTGTTTGCAGCATCAGATCCATATAACCTGCACTCTTTGGAAGTTGTTGAGTGTTCTTTACTTAAATAAAAACTCCTGTGAAATTTCATCATTTTTAAAGCATATAGTATGATGCAAACTGTTCAGTGAAAATTTTCTATCAGCTTTATGGGGCTACCCAAGCAGTAAAATACTTTTCTGGGCCTGGGTTTTGGTGGCACATTCCCGCCCTGGACCCTGCACTTCAGGCACTTAGGTACCGTTGGTTCTTTTAGTAGACAAGAGCAATGAGATTGCTGCGGTATATTGTAATGGTTTTAAGCATGTATATATGCATGCACACTATATTAGTAAGTCGACAACAAGATTTTTCTTCTCTGTATGTTGCACCTGAGGATTATGTGGGTAAAGTATGAACAGCCAGATAGTAGTCCTGCCTGTAGTGCAGTATTTTCCCCAGCAGTCAGGAACTTCCCATAATTTTAAGGCTAATCTCAAGATCTTATTTTTATACCTCTGCCTCTGATTAAACAGAAGTGGATCCACTCGTCTGCAGTTATTCCTGTGCCTTGACTTTCAGGTGTCTGGGTGGCGTCCTTGGGTATTTAAAACAAGTCGGTGCAGACACTGGCCAGGAATGGTGCAGGTGTGATCCTGCCTGAGCGCAGGAGGATGGGGGAGATGCTCGGTCCCTCCTGAGCTGTGCCTGGCTTGTGAGCAGTCCCAGTGCTTGGCACATCGCCCGCAGGGCTGGCAGGGAGGCTGCCCGCTAACCCAAACCCCGGCTGTGGGAGAAGGTGATTCCATGAGCCCAGCATCGCTATGTGCCCCAGGACACATCTGCCACCCAGCTCCATCACACAGCATTCTCCAGAGCCTTTCGCTCCCTGGGTCAGTTGTTTAGAGGTAAGGTGATGGGGTAACTCACTGCGCTTTGCCGCCTGTTGCAGGTTCATCACAGGCTCAGGAAGGTGCAGTACTCTCCAACCCGGACTGTTGTCTAATTCCATCCCCTCTAAAAACCCCTGCGTCTGGAACGGGTGTTGCAGCCAGACCCTGGAAAATGAGGAACCACAGGGTGAGATGCCTAAAAATACCCAGCCAAGAGGAGAATGGGCAGTGGACAGAGCGAAGCCAGTCAAGGGCTCAGCAAGAAGCTTCAGCCCAGCCTCCAGGCAAGGAACGTGCTCTCCTGAGCCAGGACAGTGTGCCGGCTGCCGCCAGATCCCGAGGGCAGCGCCAGCCTGCTGGGAGCACCGGCCGGCAAAGGCCTGTTACAGAACCTGGAGCTGTTGGATCAGCAAGCGCCAGGTATGTGTGCTGCCGGCAGCACTGCCCGCAGCGTGGCTGGTGAAAACAGGAGGGACTTCATGGCAGGAGAAAGCAGAATTCTGCATTGTCTCTGGAGCCTGTTCTATATTGACAACTCCTTTTGTTTCTGCTGACATTTGCCTTTGTCCATCTAATGCTAAATGAAACATTTTCTCATGTTCCTTATAGCTTGAGCATTGGAAATTTTGTATTTTCTTGAATAATAACCCAGAGTGTTCCTGTGTTCTTACTGCTCCGTTCTCATGTTCCCCACGCAGAGCCTCTGCCCATGTCTGCTGCAGGGCTTTTGTAGTAGCACTTGATCAAGACTCTCCTCCTGTAAACTCTGGGACAAGTTCTTGACATCCCACTTTGGGTTTTTTTCCAGTGAAACTTAGTTTGATTCATGTTAGAAAGAACTTTGGAAAATAAAGTAGAGAAGTGTCACGTGCACCACAAACATGGTTATTTCTGAACCCACTTCCTGTAACATTGGCATCGTGTTGCTTCTATAAAGAAATGAAACTGAGGAGTTGTGACATGACACCTTGATTTTCATAGAATCACAGAATGGTTTGGGTCAGAAGGGACATTAGAGATCATCCAGTCCCCCCCCCTGCCATGGGCAGGGACACCTCCCACCAGCCCAGGTTGCCCAAAGCCTCATCCAGCCTGGCCTTGGACCCCTCCAGGGATGGGGCATCCACAGCTTCTCTGGGCAACCTGGGCCACTGCCTCACCCCCTGCACAGGAAAATATTTCTTCCTCACATCTCATCTAAATCTGCCCTCTTCCAGCTTAAAACTGTTACCCCTTGTCCTGTCACTATGCTCCCTGATCTAGGGTCCCCCCCCATCTCTCCTGTAGCCCCCTTTCAGCACTGGAAGGTGCTGGAAGGTCTCCCCGGAGCCTTCTCTTCTCCAGGCTGCACACCCCCAACTCTCTCAGCCTGTCCTCGCACGGGAGCTGCTCCAGCCTCTGCCCATCTCCGTGGCTCCTCTGGCCCCGCTCCAGCAGCTCCGTGCTGAGGACCCCAGAGCTGCAGGCAGCCCTGCAGGGGGGTCTCACCAGAGTGGAGCAGAGGGGGAGAATCACCCTCCCTCGACCTGCTGGTCATGCTTCTCTGGATGCCCCCAGGACATGGGGGGTTTCTGGGCTGCAAGTGCATGTTGCCGGCTCATATTGAGCTTCTTTTCAGCCAACCAATCACCCATCAACCAATTCTGAAGTTAATGCGGTCATTACAGAGTAGCGCGTGCCTGGTGTGGGGAGCCAGTGTGCTTGGTGCCGCTCCCAGGCCTGGCAGTTCTGGTTCAGTTTCCAGAGCGGGAGGTGTCAGAGCTGGGGGGGGATGCAGATATCCAGACCCAGAGTGCAACTTCACCGCAGTGTTTCTCTCTTTTCCTCAGGCCTGTCATGGATGAGACCCCTCCTGGGGAGATCAACAGCCACCGGCCAGCTCTCTGCTCATCCACAGACACCTTGGAGCGGTTTCGGCTGAAGGATGCTGCTTGGCCGCTGACTGCCCGGGCCACGCTGCAGGCATTGCCAGACAGGCCCGCTGTCCCAACAGCAGGTCAGAAGAGAAATCCCCAGTCCTAGAAGGTACCTCAGTGGTGGCATGTGTTGGAGCCATGTGCACAGCACAGTCTCGAAGGATGGATGCTGTCTTCCACCTTCTTCAACAAGCTAAACGCTGAGCTGTGCCAGTGGAGCAGTTTGGACAAACAACATGATTTGCCTCAATTAAGGCTGGTCCAGAAACACTTTCTTTAAAGAGCACCTGCTGAGCTCTTTGAAGAGCTAATCAACCTCTTATTACAGAAGAATGTGGGTTTTTTGCAGCCTTCATGCACTGAAACAGAAGCCCTCACGCATTTCCTCTCACCCACGCCGTGCCCTGCTCTGTGCCTCATGTGGGGACACTGAGCCGGGCAGAGCACGGTGCCTGGGGTTTGTGGGGTGGGCTGGAGGGGTGAGGGACACCGGGCATTCCCACTCACGCTCCGCCACCTGACCCAGCAGCAGCCCCACCATGTATCTTCTGGAGTCCTGAATGTTTGACATGCAAGGGACAAAGCCAAGGGCTGGAGAGGCAGCACTGGCCGGAGCGGGTGGTAAGGGAGGGGTGCATTGCCCGAGGAAGAGCCCCAGAAATCTAAGTGGAGTCAGAGGTTGTACCCAAACAGGAGCTCAGGCTCAAGAATCCAAGGTTCTTGTTGCCTGCATCCCCGTGGGAGCAAATGCTGACCAAGTGACTCATCCCAACATTAACATGTGTCTTTGCTCCGTAGCTACTTGGAAGGAATTCTCGTGCTTCCTACGGATAGACATTGCATCCCGGAATTCCATCTGCAGACCCGGCCTCTGTGAGCGGTGTCAGAGCATCCCCTGCCTTTAGAGCCAGCTGTCCCACCTCTGGGTTTTTTAGGTCAAATAGACTTTCCAATTTCATATGACTAAATAATTTTAAGTAATGCTGCAGCAAAGACGAGGCGGGGAAGTAAGGGAATAATCTCTTGTGTTTTCAGTAGGGTGTTTGCTTTATATTTGAGTGAGATTCCAAACATCCGCTTCAGTGACTGCAGACTGGGAGATGCTGATCCAAATGACTGTGCTTTGCAACTTTATTCATGTTGCAGTCTGAAACCGTGTCATCACATTTTTTTCCAGTTTAAATTACTGTGTTAGATATATGTTTTTAAATCAGTTGATAAAATGGTAATGATATGATGAGTTAACGAGTTGGTTTATGTCGTCTTCCTACTGGTCAGCTTAACTTAGAGCAGCAGAAAAATAAAGAAAGTCCCAAAACTCCAGCTCATCGTGGAGATACTTGCACCACTTTCTCCTGCAAAATAGCCTGGAGCTTGAAGCTGCTTTGCCTGGTTTTGGCGAGTCCTAGAGGAAACAATCCATCAAAAATCATTAAAAACTGTGTGGCGTGTGATTCTGTGCAGTACTATGGATGCAGGAAGGATTTCCTGTCAGATGGTGCCTAAAATTGACTTTTTGCCAGTGTCGCTGGCCATGACCATCACCAAAAAAAATATCTGACCTTATAAAAGAAAGAAGAAAGTGATGGCACAGTTTTCATAAATGCTCTGCGCCCTCCCCGCCTGCTTGAGCTCTGCAGCCCTCGCTGGCACTCAGCCCTGGTGACACCAAGCTCTTCTGTACAGCTAGAGTCCTGGCAGTGGGTGATGCATGGGACTGTCTGCTCCAAATATTCTGAGCCTCCTTCTCAATTCCCGTCTTTGATTTCAAAGGGGTGGAGGGGAAAAAGAAGCGTAAGTGAATTTCTGTGCATGGAAACACAGGGTTTCCTGTGTAACTTCCCTTCAGGCACCCCAGCGATAGCTCTTGGGGGTGCAGGCAGTGTGTGCCCTTCACAACAGCCACCCCACCCCTTACTGACCCCCTCTGCCCCATGGATGGCCTGACCACGGCGGTTGCACATGTGTAGTGGTGTGGCATGTGTGTGCAGAGACAGAAGGTCCTCGCTCCACCCATTGATCGCTGCATCGGCTGGGGACCAGCACCTTCTCGGGGGCCTGTCAGTAGGGGTGGGGGGATCAGACAGGCTGGAAGGGAATCTCGTGTCCTGGCTATGCCACCGTGGGAACTGAGTGTCCAGAGCTGACATGAAGGCCTAAGGAGTGAAGCGGTTGGCATGCAGGCGGTGGCTTTAGTGGCACTGTGCTGGAGCGGTAAGCGTGATGCTGGGAGCTGGGGCCCTGGGGCACTTGCAGGGCAGCATCTTGATGCTGCTCTCCTCATTCGAACCTCAGGGTCACACACAGGAAGGCAAAAGCTCTGCTCCCACGTGGACCTGGCAGGCAGCATTCCTCATGCTTATCTGGGATGTGTGCTCGGTCCCGAGCTGCAGCGCTGACCACGAGCACAGGGCAGGTGGTCGGAGAAGGATGCTCCCGTGCTCAGCAAAGCAACAACGCTTAGCTCTTGGGCATTGCTTTCCCAAGGCGGGTCTCCAGCTGTGTCACCCAGCAGGGCAGAGGCTGATGTTGGGCACACAGGGAGGAAGGCAAAGCAACCTGGCAGCAGAGCAGCGGCAAAAAAAAAATCGTGCATACATCTCGGTGAGATAGTTTTGGCACAGAGAGCGGAGGAAGACTAATCAGTTCTCAGCACACAGAAGCTTAGCACGTAGCAGAGCCAAACTTTGGTGGACAGGTCTGTTGGAGGCATGAGTTTTTTGCATGCCACCTTGTTGGGTCCTCTCTGGGCAATCTGAGCGGCTGAGAAGTGTGTGCAGGAATATGTGCTTTGAAGCAAAAAGCGTAACGAGACCCAGCGCTGGGCTGTCGTGCATGGAGCAGCAGAGATGCTTGTGATCACAGCCCAACCTAATGGGGAAGAAGGGCTGGTATCTCCTCCCTACTGGTAGCGGGTGCACCTCAGCACTGCGGGCTGGTGCGGCAGGGTTTCCAGGGCTGCCACCCTGTTTTCTGTTGCAGTTTCCAGGACAAGCAAAATGAAGAGGGCTGTTGCAGACCAGATCTGCACAGCTGTGACAGATCCACAGGGAAAATCATTGCTCTGGTTTTAGCCTCTGCTCATCCACCTTCCTCCTTTTTCATCTAGAAAATGTAAAAGCCAGCCAGGGCTTTGATAGGCTAATTAGGAAATGTCAGGCATGATGGGCTACCCGTGATCCTCTTGGCCCAGAAGGGAAATGGGGAGTTTCATCGTGGGTTTTCTTGTCACTGTTTCCTCTGTTAAAATCCTGCATTGGTCCCTTGAATAGGGACAGAGTCATTTAACAAATGAGCTTATCCCCACCCCTGCCTTTGCAGACTCCGTTAATATTTCTCTCAGTAGGATCCTTGCTGCCGGTTGGAAGTGACCAGCGCCAGATGTCCACCACCCAGGTCCATCCCTGCGGTGTTGTGATGGACCAGGAGCTGCTGATGCCTTTGGGCATCTCGCTGCCTTCACGGGATTTGCTGCTGCTGCCAAATTGATCCTTAGTGTTTAAGCAGGAGAGAGGGGCGAGAGCTGCTCCCCCTTCACCGGTTAGTAAATCAGCACCGTGGGGAAGAGTTTTCTGCCAGGAGCTAAGTCTCATCAGCACATGCTGCTGAGGGAGGCAGTGGGTAGCTGGGGGCAGCTGCCCTGCAGGGAGCAGGGCTGGAAGCAAAGGGATTTGTCCCGAAGTGACAGCGCTGAGGCATTGGCAGCAGCACGGTCCCTCCAGGAGGCCTCTCAGCATCCCTTAGCTGGTGTCCCGCAGACAGCTCTCTGGAGTGGCTGGTGCTGCCCTGCACACTGAGAGGCTCTGCTCAGACACAGCTTCAGAAGCTCACTGGAGAAAGAAGCGGGGAGCTGCCTGCCAGCCAGCTGGTTATTGCAGCGTCTAAAAATCCTTCCACACTCCTGAGGGGTGTGTCTAGGATGGCGTCCCACCCAAAAGGCAGCTCCTGCCCAGACTTGGGTTGTGTTGTGCACCTCCCTGCTCTGCAGAGCCTGGTCCATGGCAGGGACCACAGTGTCCCACCTGGGGACAGGCCGACGGGGATGCCAGCCCTGTCCAGCAAGCCCATCACCGCTGTGTGCACAGCCCACCTCCTGCACAGGGCTCGTGGCTGTCGGGATTGTTACTGAGGCTGTTATTCGCATTGCAGGCTAGGGGCTGCTTTGCACTTGGAACAAATCCATCTTCATCACTAGATGAAGAGGAGATCCCTTCTTTGGCTGCTGAGGAGGAGAAAGCCCAGGAGATGCTTAGGAGGGAAGGTCTTGTGCACACCTCTTCTTCAAATCCATACAAACGACAGGTCAGCTCAGGACCATTTCCTACATGGTTCCTTGGCTTGCCGGCGTGTTCAGAGCCCAGCGTGCTCAGGGTGAGTGCCGTGGGCAGTGGCTGCATCTGTTGTGGGACATGGACGCTCTGGGGTGTGATTAGTCAGATGATTCATGCTCTAGTCGTGCCAGTCTCTTCACTGATAAAACAGGGTTTGAGACAGCTTAGATATCTGCTTGGTACCGTCCAGCACCAGGTGAGATGAATCCTGCCCTGCGATAGCTTTGTCAGTATGCCGGAGTGTCCTGGCCATGGTTTTATTGTTGGCAGCATCTCGCTCCTCTGAAGTTCCCCTCGGGGATACTGGAAATGTCCTGGCTGAGACCAAGGACCAGCCTTGAAGGATGGAGACAGCATGAGGGCGTGTGTGACCTCCAGGGCAGCACACCTCGTGTCAGCGTATGTGGCTCCTCGAGCAGCCCTGCAAAGCTTTGGGACCTTCCTGGGAGGCATGGGTAGGGTGGCAGTGGGACAGCAAAGGGGGCTTTTGTCCTGGGACCCAAGGTGCCACCGCAGCCTGTGGGCTGGTGCTGCAGGGGGAGAGCTGGCCCCCGCAGATGTGTCTGGGAAGGCAGGGCTGCTGGCCGGTTCCCCAAAGAGGGGGTGTCTGTAATCCCTGTCCCCAAGGAGGGAGATGCTGGCTGGATTTTTAGAAACCAGTCCAGCTAGCTAGGAGGTGACCCAGGTAGTGGAGGTCCTGCCCGGGAGGTCTTTTGCTGGCACTAGAAGCAAGCCAACCTTGTGGTGACAGCCTTGGACAAACCCTAGGGACAATGGAGGCATTTTTCAGCTCTGCACCGGTCTCCTACTGCCCAGGGACAAATGGTGTGATCCGAGAGGAGGTGTAGCATGGTCTTACACAGGCAGCAAGAGAAGGGGCTGCTCTGACCTGTCCCTCAAACGAAGCACCCACCACCAGGACATCCTGTCCCCCTTGCCACCAGAAACCTCCTTGTGCCTGTGCATCCCCGGCTGGAGCTCAGCGTGAGAATGATAAAATTAACGGAGTAATTGGGATATTTTTTTAAGCATTCCAGGGAGCAACAGCCTTGCAACAGGATCCTCCCGCATGGCCCAGCATAAAACAGACAAATAAACTGTGGGGTGCCTGGATGGAGAGGTGTGGTGTTGGTCATCAATGTAAAACCGGGGCCTGGGGAAGGGTGACCGCACGTGCAGCCAGGCGAGTGCCGCTTTAGCTGAACTGGAAGAGCAAGAGGAAAATCTTGAAATGGACACTAGAGGGAAGACAAGAGTCTCACAAGGGGAACTTTTAAAGGCAAAAAGACTCAGAAACAAAACCTTCCCCTTTCGACTGCTATTGCCTAGTTCCGATTCTTAGGATTATGAACAGTCCAGGGAAAGCAGGAATCCGAATCCAAACCTCTGGATTAGATGGAAAAACAAAGGAGAGGCCCTTGCTGCTGGGGAAAAAGTGAGGCCTGCACCCTGCCTGCCCCCTGCCTGCACCCTGCCTGCCCCCTGCCTGCACCCTGCCTGCTCC
>NW_010102805.1:0-3738 GCF_000699245.1 Pterocles gutturalis
ACGAACAGCAAATGCCAAACAAAATAAGCGGAGTATGGCAAAGGAACTGTCAAAAGTTGACTTTTACGGATCCTTTAAATATTAAAAAAAATAGAAGTTTTTGCATCCTTACCTATTTCTTCTCTGTCATCTATGTGGTGTTCCATTGTGACCAAAAGTTATACTTCTCAAAAGCCTGCCAAAATAACGTATTTCCCTAAGCCACCAGGCTTTCTCCAACCTGCAGAAAAAAAATAAAATAAACATAATCTCTTTTTACTTGTGTAGCCTGTCTGCCAGGCACTGATTTACAGCAATCTGTATTCAGATCTGGATCAGGTTTAGGTTCAGTTGCTATGGCTCCCCGCTTTTAGCTCTCCTTCCAGCTCTCCTTCCACATTCACCTCTCTCTCCCATAACCTTTTATGACAGATTTATTGTTAAAGACATTAAATTTTGGTTTTCTGGAGGCTGAAGAATAAGCAGTACTTTCCTTGTCCATTATTTAAAGCTCAGACAGGGATGTATGCGGAGAGGACAAGGGAGAACACACACCATGAGACGATTTGTCAGCCCTGGGTAAGCACCATACAGACCACTACCCTAAGGGAACACACTGGCCAAACTTGCCTGTGGCTCCTGTAAGGTGCAAGAGGCATCTCCCCTCCCACCTCGGCTAAACCACACTTCTGTTTAAACAAAACCACACTCCATCCCTCTGGCCTGAGGAGCATTTGCTTGCTCCCACTGTCTGCCCCTGCTGCTCCTGGGGAGTTTTGCCATTGGCTTTAATAAGCTGAAAATTTTACCTGATGAACTGGATCCCCTGTGAGTTCTTGCAACACTCAGATCTAAGAGAAGCAGTGAGATCAGCTAGCATTTAGATAAATTTTGACAAACTAGATGCCCATTGCTACCATTATGAAACATACCTACTGAACTTATTAGTTAGAAAATGTGCTCAGAAAATTTCACCCCCTCTATAAAATCTCAAAAGCTATCCACCAAGCCTAGTAGGGAATATACTTTCATCTCTGTTGTGGAGCTCTGTTTGCTGGTGGAAAAACCATAAAAGAAATGGGAAGAGATATTTCACGTGATTCTCCATCCCTTTACCTCTTTTTAAAACCACAGTAATCAAAGGATAAAATAACTTCAAAGCAGCAAGATACCATAACAGCACCACTGCAATGGTGGAGTGATGTTGCAGCCTGTACTTACTGTGATTTAGGATACACCCTGCAGATCTCTGGAAAAATTTACAGTATTATAGTATTTACTGATTTATAGTATAGAATAGTATTTTTTTCCATCCTACTGATAGCGATACACTAAATAGTAAGTTTAACCTACTCTCCCTTGGTAAATGTAATTTACTCTTTACCCTTTTCACTCTTGTTTTCTTAAGCCAACATTAATATACATATAGACATTTACATACCTCTACCAGAGCCACACCATATTTTTGAGCATAAGGATACTGCACCTTTCATCTGTTTATACCTAAGAGAGTAAATAAAATGAGAGAAAAAGACATTAATGTGGCTATGAATGTGCACATTTATCTACCTCGCTTCCTTAATAAAACTTTCTCCACAAGCACAATTTCACACTTATCACCAGATGAGCATGTCACACATTTTGTTCATGATGTCTGCAAAAGATCTCACACAACACTGCATTTTATCAACATGATGTACTGTAATGACATTCAATAAGAATATTTTATGAAGCTATACTTTTTTTTAATAGTTTTTAAAGCATATCTTATGTGTAAAGGACAAAGCCTCCTATCCAGATCATCTCAGTACTGAACTGTGAGTCTTTGCCGTGCTATGGTTTGATTGATTTGTTAGGAAAAAAAACCCCAACTCTTTGAATTCAGCTTATGGTTACAAAGTAATTCCTACTTGCCTATGGCTGCATCACAATATAGAATAAGCCACTACTGCCATCTGCAGCAACTGGCATAAATGTTGTTAACTAGAAGGTCAGGCCACGTTCCTCACGTTGAGGCCATTTCTCTACTCCAGAATCAAGACATCTTAGTAAAGTCCTCTTGGACTTGCATTCTTTGTAATTTCTAGTAACTATTTTTTAGATAGTACCCGCTGGTACTTCAGAATAAGGGGTACTTGTGTTGTAGAAATATTAATATAAACTGTGATGCAGTCTTATTTCATGCAGTTCAGTGTACTACAGTGGCATATGTACGATGTACATCAAAAATAGGAGGTTTAACTCAATGGCTAATGAATACACATATCAAAATGCTCCATGGACAGTAAGCACTGCAAAGTTGGCCAGAATCATATACGGTATATATACAAATTAAATTTTACTTATTAATTACCTAGAGATATTAAAACATCTTGAATTCTAAGGAAAATCTCACATACTTCCAACTAGCAACACTTCTTTTTTTGTATTACCCAGTGTATGGTGTTTGACGTCTTAATGCCTGATGTTGTTTCATTAGTCTCAAAGCAGCTATAATAGCTTTTTATTTCCTCATCTTCAATATTAATAATCGATAACTTGGATCACTAAGAGTTTAAAGACTGACCTCCGAAAGCAGTTGTGATGTTTCTTGTGTTGACTGGATTTCAGCCAACAGCCCTTTTCTGACACAGCTGCTTAGATCAGCAGCATCTGGGTTTGCACAACCACGGACAAAGTTATATGCTAGAGCCTTTCTTTGCATCTCAGGTCATAACCTCTCGCCAGCAGTTTTGCAGAAATACAGAGATGTCTCTGACACCAGCCCTTTCAGCTCTATCACCGATTTTGTGATTTCAGCGCTCATGAAACTGAAGGCATGCTCAACCTCCTTAGTATGCAGCACTACCACTTCGAGTGTAAGACACAACTTTCCTTCAGAGGGAAGAAGGCATAAGACAAATCCAAACCTGACACATCAGACTTCATCAACTCAGTTGCAGAAATATTTCATAAGTGTTTTGTTTATGCCATGCTGAAGAGTAACATTCTCAGTATCAAGTACATGTAGGTATTTGCAAAGAAATTATTTTCTCTGTCATTTATTATTTTCAAATGCAAAGCAGACAATGAAGCAATGTTTTTTATTAATAAAAAGTTAGCATTATTTAATGTTTTGGTCTAGCATCAAAGCATGGGAACACTGTATTTAACCAACTAGCATGGCTGATATTGCTGCATACAGACTGTTTCAAACACAGTTAGAAAAAAAAAGTGATATTTGGATTGAAAATGTATTCATCAATTTTCTTTTTGGAAATTAAAATAAACTAAATCAAATTAAGGCTATCTTGAATAAATGGTGAACTTGTGGAACAGTTCACTTTAAATAATCTACTTTGAAGGGTATTTAGAATTCCATTCAGAATTCACTTCTTACTTTCCATAGCCATCAATGCCCTTTTAATAGCCATTTGTGGCTTAGTGATCACTTTCAGGTTCTCTTTTATTGTAGGAATGACCCTGTGAAAGTCCTAATTGGTCCTCATTGAGTTCTAAAATTAACATTGAGAGTTAAAATGTCCAGAAAATAATGTACCTTTGCCTAAAATGCATATGGGCTTGTGAGAGAGACAAGTTTTGTTTTTTGTTTTTTTTTTTTTTTAATATGGGCCCGTGCCCTTATTTTCTTCCAGTTACTTTTCTTTACGTCTTTGTCTGACAGGAGTCTGGATGTGCTCCTTCTGGCTCTTCCATTAGTTCTTACAAGAAATTTTAGATTAAAATATTGCATAAATGTGTACATTTGAGGCCTGCAAT
>NW_010102806.1:5000-7500 GCF_000699245.1 Pterocles gutturalis
TTATGTAATCTGTACATACAATAAGTGCCTGATTCAGTAACAAGCTACTCAACAATGTAGATTTTCTGAGACCCAGGAAAAGAAGCAAAATCTAGTATTCTTCTGAATAGACCTATCACCTGTGCGCTGCTAATGGTCTGAAGTTTCTGCATTTGGAAGGGGCAAAATGAATACAGGAGACAAATTCCCCACATTATGCAGAAGACAAAATTCTCATGGCTGATTGCAGAGCAGCTGAACAGAGAGCTGCAGTAATGGGAAGGGGTAGACCTCTTCTCACGGCTGCCTGGCATCATTCCCCATGCTGCTTTTGTCTTTTGAGTGTAGGAAGCTTTGGGGCTTTACCCCAGAACACTAGAAGATGCATGTGACGGTGGACCCTCTGGGCTCTGCACCCACTGATGCACGAGAAGCGTGTGCATCACTGGATTCCACTTTGCATGATGCATGTGCACCTTTTTATTCCCTGCCTTTCATAGCTGTGGCTGAATGCAGCTGAGTTATGGGTATTTATCTGTCAGAAGACTGCTAGTGGCAGAAGTTGGAGCAGGATTTATCTGTAGTGCGGAAGAACCCTGCCTGAACAGGGTTCAGGACAGGTGCTGGATGTCCACAGCGCTCTTTGGTAGCTGTGTGAGCTGAAGTTGTTCTGCATCTCACACAACTGTCTTCATTGAGAAGAGCCTGAGGTTATGTGGAAGCTTTTGGCTTTGCTCTGACGTTTCTGAGGCTGTTCTGTGGTATGCTGAGTACTTGCTTCTGCCTTCAAACTGGAAAGGTTTAGTGGAAGAGTGAAACAACTAGAAATCCACGGGTATTACTTTACCTGTGGGTGGAATTTCATTTTACATGTGTATGTATTTTATTTTGGTAAAATTCTGGACTTTCTGCTCTTAGTTTCAAAAAACCCCATTTGTCTTTAACTTAATCTCTCTTTCTTTACTTAAATGTGTAGCAGGAACCTGAATTTCACTCTTTAGAAATGTCTTCAGCTGATGAAAATGCCGCTCTTGGATTCATTCAGTAGTTACTGCGTGTTAGTGAGTGATGTGCCATTAGCAAATACACTGGCTTGCACACCTGCATTTTCATTGTGTGTGCATGGGGGAAGAGAAGCAAGTGGTTCACTCTTCCAAGGTGACAGCATTGTAAATCATGGGAATTGTGTCTTGTTCAATCTGCACCCAGATGGAGATGGACTTGAAACAATAGTGCTGACAGAGGTGTGAATCCTCTCACCTCATCTTAATGGGGTGTTAAATTAAAAACTTAGTTATGACCATATAAACATGGTTGTTAGGACAGTTGTCCACAGCACACAAACCTAACATGAGTCATTGAACACATAAATTTAACACTGTATTAAAATATTTATATTGTTAGTGTGTAATATAATAGAACCTACTGGATTTGTTTCTAAAATTTTGAAATGCATTCTGTCTTTTAAATTACTACTCAAGTGTTTATTGATGTGTGATGTCATTTCTAAATTTACAGCCATCATATATGGCTTATTTAGATTGAGCATGATTTCTGTTCTTCAGAAATGCGTGTGAAATCCATTATAATTTTAGTCTATCTTAAATAATCAGTTTTAGAGTATGTGTATATCTTGCAATGCACTGATGAACTGATTCTTAACAGGACCTTTGCATGGTCTGGGAGTGGCAGGTTTTGCCCCATGTACCACACTCGTTTTCTTAGAAGAATTAAGATTGTTATCACAAAAGGTGCTTTTCTCAAAAAAAAAAAAAAAAAAAAGCTCAAGCACCTGTGTCTTTTCAGGTGCTCATATGGATCTATGGTGCATCAGATACAACCTCACACTGGCAGGTCTGATACCTTTCTTTGCAAAGCTGCTGTGTGTGTGTGATTGATATGTAAGTATGCAGCAAATGCTTTGCATGCCAGCTATGTGAGCCTCATGGCATGTGTTAGAGCTGTCTGTGTGTGCATAGGAAATCCAACGTGTCTGGAATGCATCAGACTTGCTGGACAGACGTAGATCACCTGCTTGTTGTGGGATTTGGAAATTGGTAGATTGCTTCATTAATTTTGGCAGGTTTAGGTTGTGTAACTAAGCAACCTATCGTGAACTGCTAACTGTAAACCTGGTCTTATTTCTCTTCCTCTATGAAAAATGGTGGGAGTTCTTCATCTTTTGGTAATGAAAGTTTTCTCAGATGGAGGGCATTGGTTTCTCACAGGAGTCTGTTGGGAGAATATCTTCCACGTTCAGAACATGTTCAGAAGAGGTTTATCAAGGCAACTCAGAGAAGGTCACTCAGAATGGAGCTGGTGAATCCCTCTTCTACTTGGGCTTCTAATTTCACAAAGCAGAATAGTGTGACCTGGAGGGACAATTAATAATTTTTTAACTGTTGCTCAGTTGGAAAGATTTCCCAAATCTCAAACTATCACTTAAATTTGCCTGTCAGTTCATCAGGAACAGCCAAAGAAGAATCTTAGCTTTGCACTTAGACATCTTATGAAATGAGTT
>NW_010102806.1:12500-55000 GCF_000699245.1 Pterocles gutturalis
CCATTGTGCTGGTGCTTTCCCCGTAGGGTTTTTGATGAATTTGCATTAGGTGATTATCCCCTCATGCATGTCTCAGAAAGGCAGGTAACTCCACATTGTCAGTTTTCCATCTGTAGCATGTGGATAATTATACTTTTCTGCCTCACATGGGTGTTGTGAGCACTAATTAGTTAATGTCTTTTCAGCACTTTTATCATACAAATACGAAGCAGTTATTGCTATAATTATTATTTCTTATTATTTTGTTGTTCTTCAAATAAGGGATTTTGAGCATCCAGTTATGTCTGAGTATTTGAAAGTATAACTTCATATACATTAGATGAAAGTGTTACAGTAATGCCAGTTTTTTGCTTTAAAAGGTGCTTTTTAAACATAAAAAATAAAAGGCGTGTTTTATGCTTGGCAATTCACAAATCCACCCCAACTGAAGCAGCGTTTTCTTTAAAAATATGTCTCCGAAGCAACAAGATCATACCACCAAACACAGAAATCCAGTGTCTGTAATATAATAAGGCATAACACGGTTTACATTAGTTGATTAATAGTGCATGCTTTGGGTGTGCTGTGAGCACTGGAAAAAACTCAGTTGGCAAGAGGGAATGTGGCTGTGGACATCAGTGGCTGAACTACAGCCGTGTCAATTCAGCAATGTGGTATTCCTGAGCTCGTGCCAAAATTGCTGGACTTCTGCAGAACTTCAGGTTCTCTCGAACCCCAAATTTAAGGAAAATATAAGCAAAACTTAAAAAAGACAAGATGAAGCCATCACATTTCCCGTGATTTGGTGTGGAAGGCGTATGCCTACCATGGGTCATCCAGGGAGCGGTGAGCCAGGTCAGAATAGTGCGTCCTCAGCTACAGGATCCAGTCCCGGGATTCCCTTGGCCTTGGGATTTTCTAAGGCCAAGGGAATGCCTTGTGCTCCGTATGACATAATTTTTAACTCTGGAAATCCTGGTTTTTGCACTAGAGAACTGAAATGCCACAGTGTTTTTCTCAGAGAAGGGGAATCCTGATGTGGGAAACCTTCTTACAGATGGAGGGCCCAGCTTTTGAAGCAGGCTTCCTTTTTCTGGGCTACTGTGGAAGCTTTTCCACATGGTCTGAGGGCAATATAGAAAGATAATGGCACGAAGGATCCAATTTCCCTAGCAGAAAGCACAGTTATGGGAAATGAAATTCTTATTATGTACAGCCACTTGGAATTGGATGCAGAACAAAGCAGATCTCTGGCAAGCATCTGAAGGACTGATTGATGGTGGAGCACTGTGTGGGGAAGGAGTGGAACCTGGCAGGTAGGGATGGGTGGGTTGGGAACTATATAGGAAGCTGCAAATCATCAACTTCTGGTCCATAAAGACCAGGAAAAGCAGTGCAGCTCAAGCCTTAAGCCACCTTTTGCTTGGAGCCTCTGAAGGATCCATGAAAGCATGGCTGTAATTGGATTAGAGTTTGTGTGGCGGCACAGAGCTCCTGTGCAGATGTCCTTCACTTTGCTGTCTACTTCCCTTGTGGAGCAGCTACAAATTCCACTGTTGAGGAGAGGGCCATTGTGCTGGGCTGTTGCTGGAGGGTGTGCTTTCCTGTGGGACTCCTCTGTGCCGTGTCACAGCTGGTTTCCCACTCCATGGCCACGTGTACGACTGAAGTGGCTGTCTTATCCCAGACCACACTGACAGCTCTGGATGGCATGTGATGGCATAAAGCAGGGGGACACAGGAGGCTGGGGCTTGAGCACGGTGTGGAGGTCTTTTGATGATGCTCTGGAGAGAGGAGGGCTGGGCTGGGGTGCATGTGATCGTCTTGATGGGGCTGCTGGGTTAGTCCTCTCAGCGAAAGGCAACTGCTGCGCTGCTCAGTTGGTTGTATCACATCAGGATTTCTTTTGTTGCCAGCCTTTCCCGTGGGATTTTCTGTGGGAAGGTATGATCTCCTCCATACAATAAGCTGTCAGCCTTATGACAGCTATATAGTGCCTGGACTGGTTTGTCTGCAAGTGAGGATTTTCAAGCTAAGTCCGTTTCTTACTAAAGATTGTCTGGGAGTGACTGTGAAAACAGAACTACCCTTTCTGGAGGGTTATTTTGCAAACGCCTGTGTTTGTAGAGTGAGGGTGCTGCGTATGATGTAGATAAATAATGTACGAGAGTCTTGCAGCTCCTATGTGAACTGGCAAGGTTTTCTTGCAGAGTTGGAGCCACTGTTACAAAATTCTTGAGCTTTGGTAAATTCAGCTCTAAAAGCGATTTTAAATCTGCAGTTAGGATGGGAATAATTGTAAGTTAAATGCCTAATTAAATACAGAGAGGAGATATATATTTGCAATGGGTCAAGTCTTTTCTTGCAGTTGCCTGTGCTTACATACACACCGCAGTATTTTATGGTTTGCACCTGAAGTTACTTACGCACTATGCCCAGCAGCTATGAATATCCATTTATGTGACCTTGTAATCGGTTTGTTAGTGTTTTAGTGCCTTGTTGCTGTTATTTTTATCAGCCTAAGCTACAAGAAGTTAATTTCAATAAAATTTCGTAAACTAAGTTTCAAAGAAGTAGTTCATTGAAAGTTACAAAGCAATGGATACAGTCCAGTCATGGCAGTTTTCTTCCTATCTTCAAGGACATCACAGTGTAAGCTCTAGTCTTTTGTTGGTGTTTTTGGTTTTGTTTTTTAAAGTGTTAAGTTTACAGTTATTTTTATAATGTGTTTTCAGAAAGACCAAGTGTATAGAGATGTAACATTTTAGTAAACCAACAGATGCTTGTGCAGGGAAAAAATTGGTACATTTTAGAGCAAACAAGTCCTTTTTCTGGTCCCAAAATCTTGTCTGGCTTTTTCTACAACTGTATTGGCTGGTCTGGTAAAAGCTATTACAACTCTGTATAACACTTGTCATTCTTAGAATAGACTGTCAAAGTTCCAACAACACACCTACTACATACAGTAAACATTTTTATTTAACTGATGTCAGAATTAAATGCTATTTTAAAAAATAAATGCATGAGTGGAGTATCTGGAAAGAAGTTTTTTAGTACCTACAATTGTAGCAGGCAAAATTTATTAAGAGGCCATTGTCAGTACTTCATTTTGTGACTGGGACTAGGTGGTGCTTTGTTGTGGGAAATAAACATGAATAAAAAGCCAACTTTCCAATGCATTCCCAACTGATAGACTTATGATATTGTGTTCCTGTATGATAAAATAGCAGATCATCCTATTGGAAAACAAAACAAAACTCTATTAATTAAGCACATACTTGTACCTTTTTATAATGTTTTTACAGTTTTAGGAGGGGACAAATCCCATGGTGTCATCTATGAACATAGCTGAAGGAAAAGTGGCCCACTTTTGGTCTGAGAAAGAAAGACCATAATAGACTGAATTGCTATTATAGAAAGTTTATTATTATTGGTATATAAACTAGCTGGGGGCTTAAACACAGAGCAGCTGGGTAATTTAGCTAGCTCCTGGATCC
The DNA here is from genome assembly GCF_000699245.1 of Pterocles gutturalis. NCBI lineage: Eukaryota > Metazoa > Chordata > Aves > Pterocliformes > Pteroclidae > Pterocles > Pterocles gutturalis. The sequence goes on from NW_010102806.1 coordinate 15,977, forward strand.
AATTAAAAAAAAAAAAATCTATGTTCTGTCCACAGTAGGGGAATGGTCATAGCTGAGAAACTACTATATATTAGGTTGTACCACACCTGTGGCATGTTCACCGTTATAAGCTGTGTTGGCTCTAGAAAACATTAAATCTGCTCATTACTGCCTTACATAAGACAGACACTTCAAGCAGTTCCACATTTATCTGAGATTATCAGTTAAACTCATTAAAAAGCAACTAGGGCTTGTTCACTCAATTGGATGTTTTCGGGATTTTGGTGTGCTTCGTGATTAACAGCAGTGTGGCTTTGATTAGGGAGATGACTTTTTGGGAAGACATACCCCTTCTGATTTTTTGTTTGCTGGGTGTGTCTGAGGTGACAGGTATGTTAGATCTCTCACCCTTTGTTGGTAAAGCTAAACTTATGAAACTGGAACCAGACTTTTTAATTTGGGGGAGAAATGCACCATTAACACTGCGGGTTCTAGCCAAGCTCAGGCTCTGGCAGAAATTACAGGCAACTGATGGAATAAATTGTTTGGAAACCTCTTTATCATTAATGTTTCCTTTTCATTTATACCAAGTAAATGAGGGAAAGAAACTTTGACTTACAACCAGGTAGTGGTATATTGAACTTCCTACCACCAGGTTTTCTTTGGCTGTTCTTTTTTTCTTCTTTTTCACATTATGTTGGACACTTGTTGCTACTCACTAAATAAAACCTTACTGGTTTCTTTAAACTTGTAGGTAAACTTAGCCCGGTGCGTGGTTTCACAGAAGTCAATGGGGCCATATTGGTGGATTCCTCTGTTCAGAAACATAAATGCCTTTGGGGTCAGAGCTGACAGTTGTGAGCTTCTGAGGATGGGGACTGTTTCCTTCTTTTCTAATAGGAAGTTATTGTCTCCTTAGCTGTACTGCAGGGTCCCGGATCTGAATCTGGGCAATATCAGCTAAGACGTTCAGGCACTACTGTAATACAAATAAGAATAATAACGGTATTTAACATTCCTTTTTTCATAAATCAATCAAAGAAGTCAAAGCAGCAGGTATAACTAATATTACTTACAGTCAGAGAGGGCTACATCTCTTTCATAAAAAGTGTTTTTCTGCAATATTTAACCATTGTTGGCAACAATCATCAATATTAATCCTTAACAGCAACATGATAACCAAGCTAGCAGATAAAATGGCTGTTAAAAAAGTAGGAAAAAAAGGAATAATAGGATTGTGGAATTTTAATATTCTCCAGCTATTTATTAAAAAGTGCTTATTTTGTATGTGTTTATTTCTAATAATCAACTGTAACATTACTTTGCAAAAACCTGTAATTGCTTCTTAATTTCAAATCCCAGTTCCTTTGTGCTGTATACAAAGGTAGGATATTTCTGTACTTATTGTTCATAGCACTCTGTGTAAAAAATCACGTTCATTTCAAGAAGCTGTTATGGTATTGATTCTGGTAAAGACTTCCATTAACTGACCAATCTAAATCTCATAAGTGATGTCAGGATAGTTATGCATTTGCTTGGTTCAAGTATTCAGCCATTATGTTAGAATGCAGGCAGTGTCTGAATATGGCTGTTAAATTATTTCTAAATACCGAACCAGAACAGCTTAACAGTTCTGCAGTTTGAGACTGACACAAAAATGACAATCTGCCACCTCTTTGTTTTTTAAATATTAACGTTGTATTGGGGTAGTATTTTTGGAGTAAAAACCTGTGGCACGAGAGGATAAGTGACATAAACAAAGGCAGCTGGGCTGCATGAAATAATGGAACAATAAGGCCCTTACAGCCGTTCTCATCACTCCAGTATGTTAATTAGCATTCTGTTGTGGCCGCAACACTGAAAACATGTAATCTGTATTGGTGTACTGTACAGCTGTGAACACACATTCTTTTTTGTTAGTCCCTAGAGTTAGCCTTGCCATTGGCATATGTGTGTGGGCCAAAAGTCAAACCATCACCACTAAAACACTACGCTATAGAAGCAAAAGAGATTTTCTTTTATTTATTTCCATCATAACCTGTGATATAATCTGGTTACACAGCTTCTGTCTGTCTGCTGGGTTTTTTTACCATTTTGCATGTATACATATATATGTGTGTGCATGTGCCTGCATGTGTGTGCAAAGGAGCGTGCAAATACAAGGCCAAACTAATAATCTGAAATAAGTGATTTAGGAAAATAAAATGTGCTATAAATAAATAAAAGCTTTTTCCTCAATAGAATAGTTTAAAAAGTCTGCCATGAGGAACATTACAGCAATATTTTCTTTTTCATGGGTAAAGCTAGTTTGATATTTTTATTTGTAATTTTATTAAAGAAAAATAGTTCAGAAATCAACAGTGCTTCAGTGAATTCAGCTGTGCAGGCATGGAGTGCTTGCATTTTTTAAATTTTTATACAAATACATAAGAAATCAGTGAAAGAAAAACAGAAGAAATATGAGTAAAGAAAAAAAGTTCGCTATTTATACTGCCTTTTAAAGGAATTCATACTAAAGTCATGATCTCAGCCTACTGTGTCCATGTTAATCTTACTGGACCAGGGCTTACGGGAGACCACCTAAGGATGATTTGGTCAGATGGAATTCATTCCCGATTTGAGGGGACTGGTATTTCTTTGTGGTGCTCCTGTAGTTTAAAAGCATGCTGACCGCTTCTAATGCACAGGTACTTACCTACCAAAGAAGCCACCTTTTGGATCATAGATTAGATTTAAAATTAAATAATAAGAGTTCTAGTATTTCCTCTTAAATGTACATTTAACTCAGCGAATATTCACTTGTCAAACCTTTTTGCTGGTCTCCATTTATTACTTTGTTGTGATGATCTCTGTACTCACATGCAGGAAAAAAAGAGGTAGGAAAAATTTTTCTTAGAAAAAAAACTTGCAGTGCTCTTGGGTGAATACATCCTTTATCCATACTCAGATGATAAGAGTGAAGGCTTAGCTCATATTTCTGCACTAATCTACTTCAAACCCGATCTTGAAAAATTACCCTCGTTGCACAAAGAAAATACGGCATTTAAGTCACCATGCTGATCAAATTTGGTTCTGCTTTTTGACTGTGGAGGGAACAAATTGTTTGGTGATTCTGTGATGTGAACCAGCGTCCACTAGGGAACCGAGTAAGTTTTTTGTTTAACCACTTCTTTCTTTCTTTCCCAAGTACAATTTAACACTTTTAACGAGACAGATACATTATAGTATCGTATTTGTATGCAAAGTATTGAAAGGTTAAAAAAAAAAGCTTAACACTTTATATTGCTATTGATGGCATGATTTTAGACTGGAGATACTAAATATTTAGATTTCATGCTTGCATTACTGTTTTTATGGAAATAAAAATCAGGAGTGCTGCTTTAAAAATTAAATTTCTACAGAAATAAAATAGAGGCTGTCAAAAAGGGAACAAGAGCAACAACAAAAATGTTAGTAGCTGTCTCTCAATTTGTCTTCATAGTGGTAAAAGTATATAATTAATAGAAGAATTTTAGCTCCAGATGTGGCTATACTATAATAGAGCCTTATAAATGCTACAGAAAGAAAAATTGCTTGGAACGAATGAGAACCAAATCAAGAGCACACCTGGGTTTGACAAAGATTGCATTTACTGACTGCTGTGCTATCACATTACAGAGAAAGACCAAGTCTTTGGGAGCAGCTGTAGAGAAAGGCCTGGCAAATCTGCATGCAAATAGCAGCACATTGTTAACTTAATCAGATGCCGAGGAAAAGATGTGCCAGACCATGAGGATGATCTATAAACAAGTACAGAGTCCAGAGAGATTGTGAGGGCTAGGCAGATTAAAAAGGTATACCACAAGGGTTCTGTCCTTGGGTCAGATTCTCGTCTTTTATGTTGCCTGAAGGTTACTGCCATTCAAGCTAACTTATCACAGTGTTTGTTACAGCCCATTGTAGTAAATTTGTCAGATAGTACCCGGTTTGTTCTTTGCGTGGATATAAATAATTGCATATTATTTTGGGAGTTTGGTAGCTCTTTGTTCCTTGGTGTTAGAGATATGGGTATTATTTTCTGAAGGAACAGTGTGTGATTTCATAACTCCCATTAAATAATATTACTGTATAAATGTCCCAGTGTAGTGAGATAAGAAATAGTGCGGTACACCGTATAAAGAGACAGATCTTCCATTAAAAGAAAATCTTTCTTATAAACTGAAGTGCCCTGACAAAAATCGTCTGAAGAAAGTTAAAGACACCTGCTCTTCATATCATTTATTAATATTAATGGGAATATACATTTAAAATCTTCTCTAAGTCTAATATCATAAAAAATAAAGAAGTAATACTATTTAATCACCCACAGCTTAATAGTGCCTTAGTTGTTTACTGCCATTGCACTAATTGCTCTGTACTAATGTGTTTTTGTGTGATTTCCAGTAGTGCTAAAAGAACTGAGATCCATAACCAATTAAATATAGTGTTTTTATGTTAAAAATATATCTGCTGTAGACTAGCAAATGAACAGTGGTATTCTTTTAAAAACAAGAGAGAGTTGGCAGTTGCATAGCTGCAGAGTAATAGGTATTTTTCATTGTATCTTTTCCACAATGACACTGGAGTAATCTTTATGAATAAGCAAACTGCAGAAAGCTGAGCGTTTTATATTATATTATGGGCCAGAATCTCCTCTCATACAGTTATAAATCAGGTATAACTTTATTAAGGACAGAGTATTTACACCCATCTAAAAGAGGTGGGCTCAGGTCTTTTGTTTCTGCAAATTACTTTTCTTTTTTTAGGAACTTAACTTCTAAAATCTGAAATACAAATACATCTCATGCAAGCACCCATGCGTAAGTATTTTGGCCATACCTCCCATGCAGCAGACCATGTGTGGGGCCAGCCGTGAGGCAGCAGTGCCAGACAGGCAACCCACGCCCAGGGAAGTGGTTCGGGGCCCTGGCTGGATCATGGGGAGCAGGACAGAAATGATGTTCAGAGACTTGTAGGAGAGGAAGCATCACCATTTATATACTGTGGCGTACCCTGCCAGAGGGTTAATTGAGGAACATTGTTGTTGGCTCCAGAAGGAGCTCGCTGCCTGAAACAGGGCACCGCAGTGGAGACTGCGAGGGTGAGCGAGGTGAGGGGAAATTGGACATAACAGCATTAATAATAATAATTAAAGACTAAGAGTAACAAAAGAACACACAACTAATACACCAGTCTCTTGCTTTTTATTACAAAATTAATATTCATATGAATGCTATCAGAGCTATTCAGTATTAAACTGGTAAGACAAAAGCCACGTTGTAATATATTATACAGTGCATTGCAGGATGTTTGTTTCTGTGGATTTTGACCAGCTGAAAACAAACTAACAGCACTACCAAATAGTCTGTTTCCAGGTCATCAGCACAAGGCCCTCAGTCAGCATAGGATCCCCAGACCCACAGAGCAGGAACGCTCTTCACTTTATGTGGGGGGAGGTAATGAGATCAATTAGATCCTCATCCATTGAACTGTAGACAGCTGTTGGTGCATAATAATCATCATTAGAGATGGGTGAATGTGGGATACTTGATTTGCCAGACTACCCGCAGGTATTCTAAAAATGCCAGACTTAACTCTTGAGTATTTTGAGTACTTGAGGCCAACATTTTCTCTGAAGTCTCTCCTGGGACTATTGATCATAAAAGAAGAAAAAGGTACGTCTGAGAGCAAGGAGAGCTAGAAGGCTGCCAGGCTGTTTTTCAGAGCTGGAGAAAGTTGAGTGGATAAACCCTGCCAGCTGCTGTGTAAGCACCACCCTCTTCAGGGCCACATGGAGCTTGTGAGCAACTAACCCCAGCATTAGCCGCCAGCCTGATTTCAAACTTCAGCAGCCATGCTCATTGACCACCTTCTTGTTCTCTCTTTGTGACAGTTTCATGGTAAGAATGGGATCCTTTTTAGGTTTATGTGGTTTCTCTCTCTGTCCATCCCATAGTTCAAATGTTACCCAGTAAAAATGATTGCTCCCATTCTGGTTATATACCAATGCAACCAGTTTGTGTGTTAATGAAGTTAGTCTGATTTTAGCATTGCTTTTTGGAGGATGGGTAAGGTAACCTTATCGGTATTTGAGTTTGAGCCTTTAAACCACCAGTAGGCTTTATAAGCACCACTAGCATGTCCAGAATATGCAGCCACTGTGTTGTGATCTCCATTGTTTGTGGTTATTAATTTCAGACTTTTCTTTGAAGCCTAAATAAATGCTTGTAGCGTTTGAAACTTATATGTTAAAAACGTTCTAAAATGCTCTTAGCTGGTACTGTTATTCATATACATCCCTACAGCTCCATATGTTCTGCACTTTTAACCTTTACAATAACTGTTATAATTAAGAGTTATTTTTTGAGGCAGTGGGTGCTGCAATTCTAGTAGAGTAAATATGGAATGTGTTACTACTGTTTAGTTTTCATTTGGTAGTTTGAGTATATAGTCCACTTATTTTCGTGGGCTTCCTTCATAATTTGTACTCCTTAAAACAGGTGTGAGCTCCCAGTGTAAAATGATGCTATCTCCCTGGTTAAGTCAGGTTAGTATTTATGGGACTTTAATAAAAACAGCCCAGCATTCATGCGATAGTGGGAATCGGAGTGAAAACAAATGCATGCAAGAGAGAAAGTGTCTGTGAGGTGAGATCTTCTGAATCCTAGTCTGAGTTTTTGGTAGCACTTCTGGCATGTTCTTATGTTCTTTGCTGCTGTTGTCTGACATCTGGGTCTAAAGCCGTTTGTGATGTTAGTGGGTGTACATATGAGCAACAGATTTGGCGCTGATATGGAAAATAATACTTGGGTACCCTGCAAGTTGCTGTGAGGATTAATTTGTTAATGTTTGTATAACACTCTGAATATATAAGTGCTGTGTAAGTGTTTACTAGTATTAAGTCCCCAGGCATCACTTATATATCCTCAATATCAGTACAGACTGTGGTTTTTGCTCTTACGGACTGGTAGAGCTTAGAAAGGGAGCAAAGGAAACAGATATTATGGTTCCAGCAACTAGCGAAATAAAGCGACTGACTAAATGTGCTCTATACGTGCACACAGATAATATTTGGGTAGATGGTCACACAGTACCAGTGTGCAAATATTTATCTGTTTGCAAAGAGAGTCTCAGCCTTTATTGCCCAACGATGCAAGCCATTATTCTTGTAAACACCGTTGGGTTTCTCATATGCATAAAGACTATTTTTAAGACTAAGGGTCTGTGGAAAAACACTCCAATGTATCTTTCTAGATTAAATTGACTGTACTGGTTTTATGGCCTAGCACATTTTTGGTAGATCAACTAGTTGATTTTACTTGAAGATTCATCTACATAGTGGTTTTTCATTACATTTGCTTTCATGATGTGTGCAAGAACAACTCAAGCTTGTGTGCTTAAAACATACTGAATATCTGAGAAGATGGCTAGATAGCAGGTAAAAGGAATCTCTTCGTTCTCTTTGATGGCTGCACTGTCATCATCAGTTTGGTTGTAGCAGCTCCTCCTTTCTCGCCAGTAAGTTTTATTTTCTGCTCTTGAATGTTCTGTCTCCTTTAGAACAAGGTAAAGACAGTCGTCTTCTTGAAAGCTGGTAAAATGGGATAAATGAAAGTGATGAAAGAAGACATCAAGCCAGACGTTCTCTCTGTCCGGCATGGCTGACCTAGGGTTCGGACACTACTTTAGTGATTTCACCACACTTCTCATTAGAGATGTGTCAGTGATGAAGTACCATGAGATGGAAAATCCGTGTCATCTGGGGAAGAGCCAACATGAATATGTTTTGGGATGTGAAATTTCACTACATTCACTAATCAGAAGACATTTTCCTTCTGTGATTCTGGATTATTCAGGCTGTTTTCAGCCTTGGTAGTGGAAGGCAATGTGGAAGCCCCACGAGTGCAGCAGCAGCTTTCCTGACACTGCCTGAGAGGGGCTTTGTGCATGGTGCGAGCAGGGCAGCGCCGAACCCTGACCTCTGCTCTGGATAAGTATGTGAAGTTTCTTCCTACTTTTGATTTTTAACTGACACCTGGTTTTTAAAAGTAGGCGTACTGTGTTTAGTAGAAATAAAAAGAGGAAAATCTACATGAGAGAGTCAGCAGTGGAACATGAGATCCTTACATTCACTTCTCTCCAGTGCTGTTGCCTTCCAAATAGAATTTACTTTCCTCCAATTTTTTGATTCTTTCTTGCCACTGGTTGCCTAGTTGTAACCTTGAATGAACGTATCTGCCAAGTGTCCCAGCGCCGAGGCCTTAGTATCACTCGCAGTTATGCCTTGTAAGATGTAAACGAACATGGTATAGGAAGAGCAGTGACATGCAGTCAGCTCAGACAGTGCCATGTTTCTCCTCCCTTCCCTATATCAAAAGTTATAACACCATGTTTTGGTAACAACAGTCAGCAATTACTATGAACCAAGCGACGTTATGGTTATAACTGGTTACAGGTTACAGTTACAAAGGTTACCACTGTGAGGAAAATTAATTGGCAATATTTTCTTAGTGTTTTTGCCAACTACAAGAATTGGAAGAACAAAAGTTCTTTTATGTCATTCCCCCATTGCTCTGGCTCTTCCCAGATAATTCCAGTCATTCATCTCTCCAACTCAGAAACACTTTAAATTAAGCTAAAGGGGGAGGTGATCATCACCAAGTAATTATAATTATAGTCGGAAGCAGAACTTGAAATGCAGTCTCCCAAGGTGATGCAGTTATTCCTGGGTGTCAAAGTAAATCTCCCTCTTCTCCCTACCCACAGTGTCCAGACATGGAGGGCAGCTGGAGTCTGACCCTAAAGTACAGTAATGTGTTGTGGTAGCCTGCTGGTATCAGAAATGGAGGAGGATGGAAGCAGTTGAGATATCCCGGTGTTTAGACCAATTAATCCCACATGTGTCCTGATATCATCAGTTGTGATCGAAGTTGGCATTTTTGTGGTCCATACTGTCTGTTTTTCTGATGGGTGAAAAGGACCCATCTTGTGGCTGAGTTAACCTCTCTCAGGTGGCATTCCAGTTTTGGAACATACCTTATTCTAAACTAAAGCAGCATTCATAAAATACGAGATTAAAAGGCACAACACATGTTAAGTCAGAGCTTCAAACAGTACTGCTGTCCTGAACAAGGAATCTGGAAATTTGTCTTTAATTCATCTCCTTGTACAAAGGTTGCATGGATGTGAAGTGTTTCATTGTACATAGATACTCTCCATCGCAGTCCTCTCCAGCAAAAGAGGCTGAAGCCCTTTTTAGCCCTAGTGACCATATAGAAACCCTATTGAGATACATAATGTTTATAAACTTGACAATCTACTGTGTAGCCTCCCTGTATTTTTTGTAAGTAGCCTCTGTTGAGCACAACTACTACAAACACTGCTTTTTTTTTTTTTTTTTTTTTTTTGATACTGTGGAAATGCAGCAGTAGAAGGCAAGTATAGTGTATAGGACTTCCAACCTTCTGCTGCTTCAGAATTGGTTAGTAAATGTCATAGAAGCATAGTCTGTTGTAAAAAATACAAAATTGTATTAATGACTTTATTATTTTTTCCAATTATTTTGTTGCTGAGTGTGTTTCTGTTAGCAAAAGCACATCTGAACAGTATCGTATTGCTTCCTGTGTTGATCTGGGACTTGTAAGAGGCTAGATGATTATCATTCATCTTGTAAATGTTTTGTTATACTTGTGGGTCCTTGTTTGACTGTCTTCACTGTTCCTGAAGTTTCAAACAGGTTGCACCAAGTAAGGTCTCTTAAAGATGGTGCTGGCACAACTCTCTCATCTAGGCTTTCTTTCTACACACAAAATAGATTTCTTTGCATCACTCTTGTCAAAAGAAAGCCACTACCTAACCATGACTGTTTCTACACAGCAACATGCTAAGTCCACGTTCTGTGCTCTTGGCAATCTCTGTAGCCCATAGCTGTGGCATAGATTGAATTCCCATCCATTATCTTCACAAAAAGTGATGGCTCATACCATATACCATAGGCTCTTTTACTAGGCTCATGGGAGACTGTTTGCCTGCTCGTGCACCTAAATTGGTGTTAGTGTAGTGTGAGAAGTGGAAACACTCCCTTCAGTTAAGGCACTATGTTCCATGCCAGAGATTTTACTTTTGTTTGTTTGTTTGTTTTACATGTTTTTCCTATTTAGAAGCTGCTGTTGCTGGGTGACTGCTGGCATTCTGATGGATAACTTTAGAAAGCCATAGCCTGGATGAATAGGTCATGTCACAACTCTAAGCATTTGAGGTAGAATTGCATCCAGTGTCTGTTGTTGGCTCTTTTTCTGTCAAGGCTAGAATAATGGTAACTGATTTGAAAAGCAGTTAAAACATCCCCTAAAACAGGAGCATGAAATAGGTTGGATTTGTGCTCAGTGAGAGCTCTGTAATGGCAGAAGTGTGCATGATCAGATATTCCTGACCTCTACCAACGGGCTCTTGGCCCATCTGCAATTCTGAGTTTTCCCTGTCATCAGCTGTGCTGCCAGGGTCTGCTCTAGCCAGCTCTTCTAAGCCACAGACAGCTTGCTGGGAGCAGAGACCACTGGGCTCCTCTGCAGATTTCAAGCAGAATGGCAACTGGTGCAAAGCGCTTGCTTTGGCACCCTTCAGTCATCCAGGTTCTGTTCTTTATCCCTCTCCCAGTTTTTGTCTTGTCTTGCCAAAGAAATGTGGCACTAGCAGGATCTTCCATTCTGGGCAATTATTTTAGGTACTCTTTGCCAGAAGACCCAGAATTAGAGTTTCTCCTCAAATTAGTTCCAGAAAAGAATCTGAGGAAAGGGAGACAAGAGGACAGATTTGTCAGCTTTGGAGTTGTCACTCTTAGGGCCATGTTTGCTGCTCATTTTGTCTACCTTGTGAAACTTTAGGGTAGTCCGACAAAGAATTAGTTTCCTTTGGGACTGCAGTCCCTGTTGTATCAACCCAAATGGCTTGCTTCTCTCCGGAGAAGCCAAAAAATACTAATGGTAGCTGCTTGCAACAGGTTTCTCCAAAAGCAAACTGGACATGAAGTTTGTGTGTATTTCTTTTTTTCTGAAAGTTGTTTCAGTGAATAAAGGAAATGAAGAGGTTTTTGCTTTTGGAATAGTTCCCTGTTTAACAGTAGAGAAAAATCTAATTTGATCTGAGATCCCTGCACAGCCTCCTTAAGAGTGATCTCCTAGAACTGATGATTTTCTTGCCTGGAAAGTTTGTTCCCCCTAAACCTCACTTCAGAGCTTGAGGAAGAAGTTGTGAATTTTTCCAGAGTTTATTTGGAAGACCAGAATTTGTAGTTAAGCATATATTTAGTATGCTAAACACATGGTCAACAGCAGAAAGAGAAAAATGTACCTCCTTACTGTCTTTGGATTGTCTTAAAGAAAGCAATGATTTGTCCGTTTTTCTCCTTCTCAGTTTTGGTAGGAAACCATGAGCATTTAGTGTCCCTGGCTCCATCTCTGAAAAAGTGCTACAGGTTCTCCCAGAAAGCTGTGGAGCCTTGGCTCTAACCTCCCTGATTTGACCCTGCAGTAGCTGCTTGAATTCTCCCCTGCTGAAAGTGAGCACAATCTATTAAACATTCTGCACAAGAATGGGGGGTGGAGGGGGTCCCTTGAAAAGCACTGGGTTAGTAGCAGCACAATTAGACTTTACTGTCTGTAGTTCCTACTGTACCTCTGAAGCACTTGTATGGAATGGATGCTTCAAATTAAGTATGACCTGGTTGTCCAATCCCAATTACCTAAAGAATCCCTCAATTTGCTTAACAATTCCCTCACAGCTATTATGGCTCTGACTGATTGTCCCCAGGACTCTCTTAGGCTTACAGCTAATGTAATTGATTCTTCAGTAGTAGCCTGAAGGGCCATTTGGCTTCAACCATGGTCGGGAGATTATTTTTTTTTTAAGCTAAGTTAAGAGAATGGTTATTTTTTATAGTGGTTCTGGTGTTGGAGGGTGGAGAGTGGAGGGAATCATCTGGACTCAGCTTGGAACAACAGTCCCTGCCAGATGGGAAAGTATTTTCCTTGGGCTCTCAGTTAAATTGGCTTTGGATGGAAGGTCTGTGTAGACTTCAAACCTACATTTGGGTGAGTATTTCTGAAAAAGAGCTGTAGCGAAGGCTTCATTCTGATATTTGCCTCTCTTTCTTCCTCTTAGTCAAAATGGTAAGAATGTTTGGGTTTTTTTCTGTACCTGAATGAACATCAGTCATGGTAGATGCACTGTTTCAGTTGTGACAAAACTGTCCATCCCCAAGTGAATTCAGAAGGACAAGGGTTGATTATGAGCTTATGGAAGAGGCCTTTGGCACGGTAAAGTGGATTGTCTTTTCATCATCCCCCAAGTGGTCTCATTCAGAAGGACTGTGTACAAGGGTTGATTATGAGCTTATGGAAGAGGCCTTTGGCACGGTAAAGTGGATTGTCTTTTCATCATCAAGGACTAGATTATAAAATTCAGTAGACCATGTTAGCAAATCTACATTAGCAAGGGCACCTATCACATCTCATGCTATTGTATCGGGATCTTACATTATAAGTTGCTTTGTAACTTTTTTTAGACACTTTTACTTTTCACTGGGAAAAACTGGATAGCTGCAAACATAAAATTCCATTAAAATAATTTCCACAACCCTCACCCCCTTTTTTTCACCAAATCCCACAAAATCATAACTAGAACACCCAGTGGGAGTAGCAGGAGATCAGTTTAAAACAGATAAAAGGATATAATTCTTGACACAGTGAGTAGTGAACTTGTGGAACTTGCTGCCAAAGGAATTTTTAGAGGCAAACAGCATCAGCAGGCTCAGAAAGGGATTAGACACATTCATGGAAAACAGCTCGATAAACAGATAATAATAAACAGGTCAATAAAGAGCTAAAAAAAATGCCATAGCTTTGAGTCATGAAGGGTACTAACTTCCTACATATCTGGAACCTTAGAATCAGGGTGCTTAGACACTACCTTGTTGAGAATGATAAATGCTCAGAATTTATTTTCAAAGGCATAACTGATATTTCTCAGTTTCTGCTGTGCAGGCTGATGAAAAAAAGTTCATGGGTTTACATCACTGAGTAAGTGGGCATCTCCTCCTTTTTTCATATCTTTCATTTCCTGTGGAAAGAGGGATGCAGCTTATTTGGGCAACAGGAGAGAACAGCTATTTGGTTAGGTATGAGAGTGAGGGAGGAAGAGAAAGGGAAATGGACTCTGAACACAGAGGTTGAAGTGAAAGCTTACTGTGAGTTGCTTTTTCACCTAAAATCCAAAATTAAGGAAATTGCTCCATTAATGGGGGTTCTTAAAGGAATGGTTCACTGAAAACATTACTGAGTTTGGATCTCTACAGCTCTGTCAGTCTATGAGAATACTAGATTCTCAAAAATGTCTTCAAGTCCAGAACTGTGCCTAAAATGCACCTCTTACCAAGAGAGACCAGGACCTTGCTGGGCGATGGAGGATCCCACTGCAGTATTGGCAGTCAGATGCAGATAACTCCTTCTGCATTTCCCCATTTCTCCCCTCCTCTCCCTCCCCAACCCCCCCCCAAAAGAGAAAAAGAAAAAGGAAAGGAATGCTGGGCAGAGTATATGTTGTCTATGTTGCTTAATGTGTTTTAAAAGATGATGTCAACATTAATTACTAAAATGATGTACTTGCCAACAGAATAATGCACAATATTCCCCACCTCGCTTCCATGTGTAGTCCGTTAATTAATGTCTTTACAAAATGAACCTTGTAAGTAACAATTCAGTCTTGATTCCTGTAAAATATGATTTTGAAAAAAGTGCTCATGGCAAAGCAGTGGAAATGCCAGCTGCCTTTGGTAGAACAGTATAATTTGGATTATAGAACACTATTTTTCCTGCACAAGGTAAGGGAATACTATCTAAAAGTTAGGTTATCTGTGTTTGCTTCTCACAGAAAAGGCATAGGGATCTTGAAAGGATTTCATTCTCTTTAAAGAAAGGTATCTAACTTAGGTAGATGAGATGCTGGAATGGCTGCAGATAGGTGAGATAGTTCCTGTCCTAAAAAAAAGACTAGAATAAAACCAGAAAGTGCAAATCATATCATGTGCCAGACCATATCATAGTCTGGCAGAGAAATAGCTCCAGCCAGTACTAGCAGTATTTGTTTACAGGTTACATTTTCCTCATCCGTTGTTCTGTACCCGCAAAGTGGCTCTGCATCTGCTTGAGATTTCCAGTGTACTGAACAAACTTGTCTGTTTCCTGATTGAAAATTCACTTTGATTCTCTCTTTAGCTGGTGAAACAGAACATACTTGTTGCAGTTAATGGTCTGTAACGTACCAGTGACCACTGATGCTCTGCCTTATAGAAACATTAAATGTGATAGAAAAAACCCCAAACATTGCTGGCTAGTGGTATCTCTCACAAGCAGTGCTGATGTTTTGCAGTCTTAATTTAAGAAGGTATTTCAGCTCATGCTTGTGTTTAGGCAAATTCATAACTTTCATGCAAAGCTGCAGAGCAGAAGCTGGTGAGTATCCAGTGAGGATACAGTAGCAATATTGATTTGGCCGTTGAGTGCATTCTGCTTGGTTATTCAAAATTTTTTTCATTGTAAATTTTTATTACGCTATCTTCATTCCTAAGTAGGGAGTCTTCCAAATGAATTGATACCTCTTGATCTTTGGAAGCGCCCCTTAGGTATCCCAAAGGTGTATTGTCCCCAAGAGGGAAAATGTTATTGAGGATAAATAGGAACTGTCAACTGATTGCCATGGAAGATCCTGCACAATAAGTAGAATACCCGATGATAATGTTGAAACTGGATGATAAATAGGACTTGTTGTGGGAACTTTTTGAGGAAAAGCATGTACTTTTTTTTTTATTGTGATCATTGTAGTTCCTTCATGAAATTAACAATTGGGAAAAAGGAAAAATGCATAAGATTTGTTTATAAACATTCTTGCCAAGGGTTTGTTTTTGTTGTCGTTTGTTCGTATTGTAAACTTCTGGATCTATCTCAGCTTCCCATATATTCTGTCTTCATTTAGAGAACATGCAGATCTGACTGCAGACTGAGTTACAAAATAAATGTGTTTTATGTTCATTTTGCAGGTATGTTACTCCTCATTATTATATAGTTTGTGACTTGAGTAGACGTGGCTACAGCTGAACAAAAGTATTTAGCATGTTCAGTGTGTCAAGGCTGGAAGACTCAACATTACCCATACCAGTTTTTCGCTGGTATGTGTGGGTGCATGTTTTGTAACCAGTGCACTTTTTCTGCAGAGAAAAAGATTCTGTTGAGAGTGTGTGTCCCCTCCTGTGTGCACGGTGAATTGTATCGCTCCTTGCTCCCACTGTCTGAGGTGGATGTTTACCTCCAACAGAAAGTACATTCGTCAGTCTGAACCCAGTCTTAGCTTGGTATATAAAGCAAATCAAAGATAAAGCAATGAATTTTCAATATTAGTTTTAGTCTCTAAAAAAAATAGGGAAATAATTATGATTAGGAATAATTCCAGTGCATTGTTGTTTTGTTACTGTTTTTTTCACTGTCTTGTATGGCTGTGTCATCTATTCAGCTCCTTTCTGTCGCATTGATGTATCCCAAAATGCATTGAGCTGATGGTGGCAGTGCCACTGGTGGAAGAGCATTTCTCTATCAGTGAAACAATGCATGAAGAACTGGAAACTCCTGGGGATATTTTTTTTCCATTTGATGTTTTATTTTTACTTTCATTCATGATGCCTTACAGAGGCAGTCAATAATGTGTAAGGAAGGACTTCTACCTGTATTCCAACTTCATGCTCTGTTGCTACTCAGTAGTCCTACAGAGAAACTTTTTGAGCAGGAAAAAGAAGGGGGAAAACCTTTCCAATCTGTTAGGGTAAGAAAGAGAAACTCTACAACAGTGTATTGATGTAGTTAAAAGGTACGTGGCTTATAGTGAAATTACACATGGGTGATTTTTTCTTTAAAATGATTTGTAAGTCATACATTACAGTACAATGTTGTTTGGTTTTAGTTCAGATTGTTGTCAGTTATTGGAAGTAATTTTGTAAAAAATAACTATAAATACCCACCTTGATTTTTGTGTTGTGTGTTAAAGACTGCAATGAAAGACAAAGGGTAAGGGTAGATTACATCTATTCCTGTATACGTGGTTGTCATTTACAGCAATAAGCTCCACGTATCTATGGATTCAAGTTCCACCCTGAAATCCATATATGGGTATAAATGTTTGTCACTGCTTTGGCATGGGCTTGGACCAAAATTCATGAAACTTATTGGAAAGACTGTCACCAAGTTGGTTTTGGATTGGGCCATTATGTGGTTTTTTTAAAATTTGTGTCTCCCTTTGTTTTTAAGTCTTGGTATCTCTGTATATCATGGAGTTTTGTCACTATATGATTTTTATGATTTCTTTTTGCCAGCCCATATCCTCTTGGCACGTTTGGTTTGACTCCCACGGCACACAGGCCCTAGGAAAAGGTCTTGTTCCTTTCCATGAAAAATTTAGCACAGGTGATTTAATGAAAATCTGGCAAAACAAACTGCGGTTTGAAATATCTGATTTTCTGAACCTTGGCAAAAGACCACAGAAGCTAGCAAGGTATACTGATTCCCCACCCAGATTACCAATTGTCAGCTGCTGTATCTGTCTCCGTAGTAGTTCCTGCCTCACAGCAGGCAAGCAGCAATGTATTAGTTTAGCCCTAATGAAACCAGTGAAATATGTCGTTCACTGAAAACTGTACTAAGTTTACATCACATTTGCCAAGAGCATGTACACTAAGAATTACTGCGAATCAGTTAACTTGTGCTAACATGTTACTCTGTGATAAGTTGTTGTGAAGCAATTTTCTGATCTTCTGTATCTGTGAATGTTATGCTGAATTTAACTTGACTTTAGATGGTTATTTTGGAGATGAGGGAATTCAGTCTCTTGCTGTTTGTTATTAGCTGTAGGACCTCAAATGAGATCAGAGCTCCATTGTGATAGCGGTAGTTGCAGGCAGAGGCTTGGGGTGTTCTTCCAGTAACTTCATCATTCAGACTTAAAGAATTGGGTTAAAATTAAAAAAAAAAAAAAAAAAAGAAAAAAAAAAGTTGAGACTGACTACAATGGTGGTAGGGAAATGATGATAAGCTGGTTTTTAAAGATGAAAGAGAGGGAGAATACAGACACTCTTAGAGGACAAATAGTCCAGGGACAAAGCCAGTTCAGTTCCCAACATCGTTGCATTTTGTCTCAAGAAAAGTTGTCTGTTCAGAGGGTATTTCATGAGACCAGCTCATTCCCAGTTAGTTCAGGTATTTGAAAACAATCAGATTAAAATAGATTTTCCCCATCTCTCTCTCTCTCAAAAACTTTGTAACTGTTACATTTGTTACAAGTTTTGCAAGAGATCTGCAAGTCATCTGTGCTTCTCTGACCCTCATGAGAATTTTTTAAAGAGGTTGAAGCAAAATTGGTATTGTAGAAGGAAGCATGAAAACTTGTGTACTTTGGGGCATATGTGACTTTTTTCTTTGCATTTTTTTTATTCTTGGTTAAGAAATTTACTTGTTTATGAAAGAAAGTTGTATAATAAAAGACATATTAGTAATGTTGGAAGCAAAACGTGTTTTCCTAGTACATTGGTAGGATTATTCAAGATCAGTTGACCCACCTGTAAATATGATCTTAAGGACAGGAGGACCTTTCATTTCACTGCTGTACAAAAGCCATTTGCATAAGCTCAAATTGTTCAGGTCCAGTTTTCAAACCCAACAAACTTTTTAGCAGCATTTCAGACCTTATAGTATTATAGTATTAGTGCTGATACTTGGGATCCCCATTTTTTACATTTCTGTTTGAAATTATTGTCTCTGTTCACATTTTCTCAGAAAGATAAAATTGAGCATGATCAAATCTTAATGTGGCCAAAATTCTGTATTTTATATGATAGTAGAGAGAGTCACTTTCTTCCAGCCTTTTGATCAGAAGACAGGAGAGTTTAACTTCATCAAAGTAAGGCGTTTAGAAATAGATGACTTGAAACTTTTTTTTTTTTAAAACCAAAAATCAAAATTGTTGTAATTCTAACAAAGTGCAGAAGAGTGCTCTTCATGCAACAAAGCATGGCTCTCAAATGAGAGTCCACTTTTTTGTGTGTTAGTACTGGGCAAAAAAAAAAATTAAAATTATTTTTGAGGCTACAGAAAGGCTCATTCCTGAACAGTAGCAGGAGGCACCTTTCTCCCAGCTGGACAGTGTGCTGATAAGTCAGTCATGTCTCAGCGTGGGTATGAGGAAGATTCTCCTCCTCGACCAGAGGAATGGGGGTGGCGGATCTGCAGAGCGCTTTGCAGTGTCCCATGCTGCTGTCTCCTCAGCACAAGATATTCCTATAACAGTGATCCACTTTGGGTTACCCATTTGGTAATGCATCAGTTGCTCTGTAAATGAAGCCAGGCATTATAATTTTTGAGAAACGTAACACTGACAGCCTACCAGATTCCTGAGAATATTAGCAGTGACCAACTGCAGGTCAGAGGAGCTGTGAGTGTGCCCTCGTGAGGGCTTCAGCTCTCCTTGGAGAATTTCAGACAGAAGTTTCTATTAAAGTGCAAAGTATTGTTATTATCTTTGTCCTTTATACATATTTAAATAGTACATGATAATCATCTCTGTGAACTCTTAACTATTCATAAAGGTGGCTGTCAGTTAGAGGCCTGAACTAGTACTCCAAATCCAAACACTTAAAATGATAGATCATGTTGTAACCTTCTGAGAATTATTCATAACCCTGTGTAGGAGGAGTTTCCTTTTAAAAGACAGGATTTGTAGATGAGTAGTAAGTGGAGGATTTAATTGTTCTGTTGGGATAATGATATCCAAGAATGGTGGAGAAGCTCTGCCGAAGTCCTCTTTGGAGATTTGCCTGAGGGAAAAGTGGGAAGCAGGGAAGATGAAAGGTGGTTGAACCCTTTACCTTCATCCTGCCTGGTGCAGCAACATCTGATTGTATGGCACAGGGACCCTCCAGGCTGGCTCAGCTTCAGGTACTCGTGTGCCACCCCTACCCCCCAGAAAGGCAGAAGCATGGTTTCCCTGAACCATGAAAGTTTTGAGAACTTCATACCAGTATAGTTTGTAGCTTGGTAGTCGGAGCAACTACCTAGTTAGCAAAAAAATTCAGGTTTGAGTCACTAGGTTTAATGTAGTGGAACATACAATTTAAAACACAAACTTCCCAGTTGCCAGGGACTTCCCAAATACTTTCCTCTGGATGTTCTTTGGCTAATTTTTCTTCTCTTTGACTTTAATCAGTATATGCTGGATCACAAAAACCCCAAACCCCACCTTTCCCACTAAAAATGTAATCAGAAGTAGCATGCACTGACAATTAGTCTATGAAAGAAGCGTCCGGTCTTGGCCTGCTGCCGATCAGCTGTGAGCCCGAAGCCAGGCGCCTCTTGGTGCGCAGCGATCGGACGCAGGCGATCGCAAACACCAGCAGCCACATGTGAAAGGGGCAGAGCAGAGACCAGGGCAGCACCTTTTCTCCTGTAAGTACACCATGCAGGACTGTAAGGTCTCTGCACGTTCTCCCAAGGATTTGCCAGGGCACAAACATTGCCTGCTTTCATGCGCGGCTGCGTCCCCTTTGGTGCTCAGCGGGCCTTGCCAGTAGAGGAAAGAGCAGCCTGCCCTTCCATGCACCAACGGGCTTGCGTCCTTCCCGGAGAATTTCATTCATGCTGATTGAGGGAGATGCTGTACTCCTTCCTTTAGTTTATTTTACCCTCTTGGTATGCAGAGTATTCTTTGTTAATCTTCCTTATTTATTTAAATGTTAATTGGTCCTTGTTAATTTGGTTTTCTGTGCTGAAAGCCAAGGTCAACAATGAGTCCTTCCATGTTAGCTCTTAGCGTGATTACAAGGTAGTGTAATGTGTCTTGGAAAAAGGTAGCAAGAAGGCTTCCTCCTTTTTTTAATGTAACCTTTGTGTTAGGTAGAGGTTTGGAGGTTGAAAGAGAGAGAGAAAATGTATGTTCAACGCAGACTGAAGGGTCTTATTGATTGAAAGGGACTGTTAAATTAAAAGACAGTTGTTTTGAAAGCAAAATATCACTTGACCCTGAAGAGACAGGCAATTGTGGCCCTGGGGTTAGGTATAACAACAACACTAGTTTAGGCATGGGAATGCTAACAGTAGGCCTGAAAACCAGATATTTTTTTTTTTTTCCTTTCACTTGACTGTATATGCAACTTTCAAACTGCTGCTTTTGTTATTCAAAGAGCAATCTCTTCTGAGAAAACCCCTCTTTCTGTCTGGAATGGCCATTTTGTGAGACAACAGTAAGTTGTTTTTTTTTTTCCCCTAAAACAGATTCTGTTCTATGGGGCAAAACAAACAGAGCTATCATAACACTTTAAATAGTAATCAAATATGTTTTTCTGTTTGCATTCAAGAGGGTGGAAAGGTAACTTGACAAGATGAAAGAAGGAACCAGATTTGTGTATCCCCCCCTTCCCCAGTTACAGGTATAGAGTTTTAGAACATACTTCAAGGCAAAAAGAAAAAAGCATAGAATATACTGTTATGGTGTTATTTTTGTCTTTCATTTTTATGACAACTTATTTGTACTTAAAGGAATCTTTCCAAAGAGTTAAGAAGCATCATTAAATAAAGACTGTGAAATGTGCAATATGGCTTATTTATTTAAATGTTAATTGGTCCAACGAACACTTCTAATTAGCTCTATATTTGCTTAGCAAAAAGTTTTACAAATTCCAATTGTGAAAAGCAGCTATTTTGAGCTGGTAAGCATGTTGCAGAATCAGCTATGATTTTTCTATAGTTCTCAGCCCTTGAAGGCACAATTTAATTTTTCATGTATGCATACTAGCAACGGTAAACACTTGCGAGTGTAAAGAACCTTCTTTAATTAGCTGCACAACAATTAAAGGATTCACAAACTAAATTGAACCCTGTCTCTGTGCTTACTAGCTGAATTCTACCACCTGTCACAACAGCACTTTGTTCAATCTGTTATGCAAAATCATTATAGCAATATAGCTGAGGAAAAAAAAAGAGAAAACAGCAATTATTTCTTACTTTTCTCTTGAATGGGTTATTTTGGGTTATACTGATGTCAGGTTCATTGAAGCTAACCTTTTGAAATCTGTAACAGCATAATACTTATATGGCAGTCTTAGAATAGCTAGAAGAATATTTTGTTTTACCCTTTTAAGAGCAAGTGAGGCACATACTTAAAGTACAGTACTTTCTCTGATCATTGGGAGAAAAAAAAACAACCAAAACTGTGCTAACTCCTGCAGCAGCCTGTTATTTCTCTTTGTCAGACAAAAAAAAAAATGACCAGCATCTAATAGTACAACATAATCTTTTATTATTAAAGCTTATAAACCAATCTGAAAACTAGTTTTGAAACTCACTGGTTTCCTAGAGTGGGGAGAGATGTACTTTTAGCTTACCTGTTCTGGCTCCTGACATTTCTGATTATTCTTCAGCTCTTGAAAATATAAGAGCACATAAATAAGTCCAGTATTTCTAAGTTTTATATCTGTTAACTTTATTTTTCCTTCAAGGAGAGGTGGTTGAAACTGACAAAGTTTTGTATCTTTACAGAAAAGCCTAATTTCTCTCTCATTTTGATTTCATCCATCCTCCTAAGTGAGCAAGCACAAAGGGCCAGATGCAGAGACGCATTGGGAGTCCTGATTTTCACTCCAGTTGGTTGGAGTCAGGCTCCCAACTGCTTCTGGAGACCTGAAGAACAAACTTCAGGCATCATTTCACCCACTCTGATTCTCGGCAGGGCGGTGGCCCCGTTAGCCTCCCAGTTCGGGAGGTTTCCTAGTGATTTTGCATTGAATATAACTGGAGGGAATAGGTGAAAGCCTGGAACTCGTTAGTGGCAGCATGAAAGGCCAGCGACTGGAGGAGGGCTTGCTGCTGGGGAGGAGGTAGGCATGGGGCAAGAAGGATGAGGGTCCTCAGCAGTGCCTTTGGTTCCCTGCCCAGCTGCTCCTTACTCCATCTTCTTGCAAGGAGCACTCAGCTGCGCCTCAGTGCTGTGACTCACGTTTCTGATGCTGGTGAAAATACCCAGTGAAACCAGTAGCGGGTTTTCGCTGTGTAAGGAGTATGAGGCTGTGTTTAGTGAGGAAGACCTGTTTACATTTCTCTTTATTCTGCTGTGACAGCTGACAGGAATGTGCACATCACTGCCAGCTTTCATGCAGGAGAGGTACAGGTACATTTTGTGCATACGCTCTCCATAGCTGAGGAGCTGAAAGTTAAGCTGCCTGCTGACAGTTTCCTGAAATCATATCAATAACATATTGTTAGCTCGTGTGATTGAAGCTAAAAGAATCTGCTGTTGGATAAAGGATACATGATATGGGCATTTCATAAGCTAGGGATATAAATGAATAACTCTGCTCATTCACAGTACTTACATTTTTTACAGCATAATTTTTATACCATTGTCATTTTACAATATTTTTGGAAGATCCAGAAAGAGAACAAAGAAGTCCTTTAGAAACATAGTGACTTACTTTTCTTTTTTTGTAAAAAAGTCAGTAGGAAAATAAGAGTCAACAACCAAAAATTGAGAAAGGATGTGGTTTTTTTTGTGACTTAAAAAAAAATATATAGTAACTACAAGGAAGCCTGATACTTTCATTAAATATGACTTAAATTCTTAGATAATTTTGCACTGAAGTATGAGAAGCCACAGTTTGCTACATAGATCCCCTTCTTGCTTTCTCACTTCAAATAAGTGTAGCTGGTCTATTCAGAAGTGGAAAGTGAAGGAGATTAAAATCCTTTTAATTAGAAAGATGTAACAATCTCTGTATTTATAAGTGTAAGTGCAAGGTGCTGGAAATCAGTACAACAGACAAATTAGTTTCTGCTTGGGCAACTGAAGTAATGCAGAGGTTTTGTGTGGAAGCTCCTGAATGCTCCTGGCTTTGGGGCTTTTGGTGTTTGGCCCTGTACAGTGAGGAGCACGTTGACGTCTTACTGCAAGTAGTGAGAGCCCACTCACCGCTTCCCGTGGCTGGGTCCTTGAAACTGAACCGCCGTGTCTTTCCCCCTCCTTTTCTCTGGCTGTGCATTTTGCTGAAATTACCTAGATTCACTGAGGTTTGCAGCAATGTAAATTAACATTGAGTCAAGTTTTACATGAGCTGGAGAAAGTGAACACGAACTGCTCATTTGCACAGACTGTTCAAGAGACTCAGAACAGTTTCACAGAGAGTTGGTTATGTTTATTTGCATGTTGTATCCAAAACTCTTGCAGTAAAGCACTCCCTGTTAGTCCCTGGTCCTTCTGATAACAACTCTCAGCTGCTCTCAGCCTGCCGTGGGGCTAAGCCTCCAGGGATGCTGTCAGTCACTCGAAGGAGTTTGGTCAGAGCGGTACGTGGCCAGAGCTGGCTGTTAAGGATATATTACAGTTAGCAGAGTCCATCTCCCAACTGACTCTGCAGCCGTAATTGAACTTGCCAGTATCTGTCATCCTGTGATTGCATTTATCTGACTTTCTCTGTCAGCTTTGTTGCCACTCACCTATCAGCCATGATATGTTGTCTTTTCAGCCAAGGGCCTGGAATATTGCAATTAACATCAAAATTATTTAAAGGATTTTTATCCTGCAGATAGCTTTGAAATACGTTATTGTATTTTTATAGCATTCCTCCTCCCCTGTATTCATCTATCTGCTATGTGTCAGCCAAGTTTTCAGTGCCCTTCTTATTAATGATCAAAGCCATTGTGCCCAGATAAAACAGGGGTGCCCAAGCAGCAATCCATGCTCAGTGTGTTGGGATCCTGCAGCACCTGGCTGCCGTTGTATTTAAACATATGTCCTGTCATGCCATAATCAGTGCTTGCACCTATGCTTGCTTACATATAAGCACTGTGTAGCCGTTCCCTTTCCTGTACGTGATCTCTCAGTGCAGTGGTAGGAGGAGATTCCCTTCAGGGGCTGCACCTCAGAGCACTCCAGAGCACTGCGAAGGTGTGACCCTTTTTTGTGGTCACTTGTGTGGCATCACTGTCATTGCCTTGGTTTAAGTGCAGAACTGTTACAGCCGTTTTGCGCCATTGTTGAGAGGAAAAGGCAGGGTTATTGTGAGGCAGAGTGATCTCTGACAGGTAGAGATAATTTAAAAAGCAGCTAGGGAAACCCAGGGAAATCCTCCCCAGTCAGTTACTTTTAGTATAGCCATTGCTGTTTGAGGTTGTCTTCCTGCTTAAGAAGCCATCTGAAAGAACAGTGTGATTAGCAGTACTGCAGATAGATTTTTTTTTTTAATTTTTTTTTTTTCTTCTCTAAAATGATGGTCTGAAAAAGAGCATGTTTTGTGCATATTTTCTGACCTTGGGGTAGATATCATTGTAGCAGTTGCAAGACCAAGCTGTCAGGGTCTTAGCTGTGCACAGTGACTGCTAACCACACCATCCTAAGTCTCAACCACTTATCTCAGTGTGAAAGCATCACAAGGAGGTATGAGGTGGCTTCTCGAGTTACCGGCTCTGCTCTTGCCTTCATGACAGTGATCAATTAATAAAGTTAAATGACAACAGCAGTAATGTATCACATCAGTAAAAGTGTGCACAGATCAGAACACTAAAGGATAAAGGAATTTGTGGGTTTTAGTGTTTCATTTTTCCTTGAGCAATAATTAAGTGTATTTTTTGTATCCTTAGTGTAAGTTTGTGTTGTGTTTCCTCATCTGTCTTTTCCCACTTAATTCTGCAAGGAGTTTGCTGTTTCTACTTTTTTTGGAGACCACAAACACAAGGAGCATTCTGAGCAATGTTTGCTCTATTTTTCCCACATTCACCTGCCTCCCAGCATCCCTGCCTCGGTCAGCTTCACCTTTTACTCCATTTAATTCCACTGTAACTGAGGCTTTCTCAACATTATCCTTTTCCTCAAAATTAGTATTAAAAATAACTCATTGAAGCCATGTGTATCGAAGAATCACTATGACCCTCTAAATTATTTCTTTTCTTTTTGACACAAAGCTCATGTTTCATAGGGAGACGAAAAATATATCAGTTGGGTTGAGGGAAGAAAGGAGAGAAGACAGAAATTGGAGGTAGGAGGGATTAACAGCCAAGAATCTTGGTTATTAAAAACCAAAATAACTCTCTGTAATATTTTAACCAAAAAAAATTATGCTGACAGATCTGCCATGAGTTAAAAAACCCAGTCTTTTCAGCAGTCAATTATATTTGATAAAAGAAAGCTATCTGGCATACTGGACTAAGCAATGGGAGTCAAGAGTTCTGGACTCTGTCCCTGGCTTCTTTACAGAGGATGAGCAATCTATTTAAGTCAAGATACATGGCAAGCTCTTTCCTAAATGAGATGTGGAAATTATCAGTTAGGGATACTCATTTCTATGGTGCTGAAATTCTGAAAAATTTGGTTCCTTTCTGACCTTGGAAGTTGTTTGGATGCACTGAAATTGGTCAAGTTACTTCTGAGCTTCTAACTGTTTGCACTTACATTATGTTAGGGTGTTTGCTATTTCTGTGCCCAGCAAAGAAACATGCATAAAATGTCCTTCCCTCCTTTCTCATTGTGTTGATTACAGTATGCTTTGATGACCCGTGATGCTGGGGAGCTTTACAGAGTACCAGGGTGTGAGCTGGTGGGGATTACTGCTGGGACACTTAAGCAGCATGCTGGAGGAAAAGGAGGAGCTTACCTGTTCCCAGATATGCAGTGTGGCCCTTTATGCTTTCTGTGTGTGGGGAGACTTTTTAAATGTTGGCTTCTCTTAAATACACTGACCTTGAAGAATGGGGTAATTTATCTTTTCATTATGTCTACATTTTTTCTTCTCCTTTGTTCCCAGTTCAATGTCATTAGAAGTAAATAAATGCAGTTGTATTATATGTGTGTTGTGAGAGTATCTACTGTGTCGCATATGCTCTCTTTCATGTGCAACAGGTTATGCAGGGTTTAGTGTATTAATCTTTCTTTTTCCTTTTGACCAACATTAGGCATGAAGTTTGTGTTGATGCCATCACAGGTAGCCCGTGTGTTTAGTGATGCATTGTTTTGTCTACTAGCTCAATAGTATGCAATTTGGAGCATCCTTAATTGTCCTACAAACCATTTTGTGATAATGAAACCAAATATGGTGTAGACTTGGCTGACATCTCTGTGATATTATTTGGCATACTACATATTTCTGTTTCAAATATAATTGGTTACTGCTTTTTCAAAATATGCACTCTCTTAATTAAATCTATACTTGAGACATCCCTTTTATTTTTTTTTTTCTCCCTAAAGCTGGTACAAGGATTCTCTTTTTCCTTGTTCTGTATGCAGATAGGGTTGGGTATGAACTCTCTAATTTGAGAGAAAATAGGCTAACCTTGTGGTCTTTGTTAAGTCCTAAAACTACAGTTGAGTGTGCTGTGTCTTTCCATATAACTGGGCCTTTTGTTCCACTAGAGAAAATTACTTAATTTGTTAGAGAGCTTTTTTTTAAAAAGGTTTAACTGTAACAGTCTTTACCTAATAGACCTGGGATTGCAGGGAGGTGATTAATGTGAATTAAAGGATCTCTGTGACATAGGACTAAAGGGCAGAACTATTTTGTTGTTGTTGTTGGCAATCCCACTCGTGCAATTTCATTTCTCCCCAAACCAGACTTCTAGCCTTTTGCATAAAGTTAAAGAAAAGGTCTAATGGACTTTATACTCCTTTTCGAAACTCCCTTTATTCAGGGATGTTCTGTTTATGCATTTTCATTGGGAATGTGTGTCTTTGTCCCTTGAAATCCATCTATTTATTGCAGTGACACCTACTGCTGAGAGAGCTGATCCGCAACAGGATCGGTTACTGTTAAACTTGGCCAACAAGCAGTTCGTGACTCAACCAGCAGATGTTTCTGTGGCTCAGGTCAAAGGGAACTTATGGACTCGGGGTTTTTTTTTCTTTACTCCTAGCATTAAGTGCCAGGAAAGTCAACACTAGGTACAGACAGTTGACCTGACCAGTAGCAGGAGGAACTGAACAGGGCCCTGAGGATCCGCAAAGACCAAAGCATTAGTCTGTTGAGCCACTGTGCTGGCTACGGTCCAATAGTTTCAGACAACTGACTCTCTGATTGCATGCCTGGATTTTAGTAATGATTTTACATACTTATTTGATGATTTGTATCCAAGCTTATGCTTCTGACAGGTGCCCTTGTGAACAAAATCTTGCTGGGCTATCGCATATGAATATTTCACAATCAATCATACTTTGATCTTTGGGACATATGTGCTTTTGACATTATATTTAGTTGTGCACAAACTCTAAGTCTAAGCCTTTGTGAAATGAAAATAAAATCATCAACACAGCATTACATTTTGGGATTAAAATTGTTTCAAACTATGGTTTGAGTTCTGTGGTTTTAACTCTTCTTGTTTGATCTCTTCCTAATCGGTATAGGGGACCTGATCCTCCCGTCCTCACCAGGCTGAAACGCACTGCCTTTGGAGCTTGCCTGTGTGAGGAGTTCGGGATTAGTAGGGTCAATGTTATCTATATTTTAATATTATATAATAAGTCAGAGTACTACAGACTTCTACGGCGGTACAGTGTCTTCAGATGAGAATAGAAGATTCAGAGCATGTTTCATGCTGTAAAAACGACAAAAAATGAAATCATAAATATGCTTTGCAAAGTCTTCCGGGCATTTTATTTTTTTATTTGTACTGCGTGATACTAAGTGGATCGTTGAAAGCTTAATTTTAAAGTTTCTTCAATCTGACATGGATGCCAGTTAGATTAATTAAAGTGAATGATCAGATAGGAGCTACAGGAGATTGATCAAATTGGAGAGGGTTTAATCAGTTGTATACATTCCAAATTAGATGAAAATAACAAATTTACTTTAAAAAATGCTGTTTCTAAAATAACAGAAGCCTTAGTTTAATGAAGCATTCCACAAATCAGGCTCCCATTTGAATTTTGGTATCACTTTTATCTTTACTTTTGTAATCAGGAGAACACTAGGGGGAAAAAAGTAAAATGAGAATCAATGCTTATAAGCTAAAAAATAATGATCCCAGATGCAACCAGTGCCTAGGAAAAAAGCAGGATTTTTTTTTTTTTTTTTAAATCTCCTGAACTTTCAGTACCAATTATTTATCTTTCTCTTCTTTGGATCTGACTTCTTAAGTATATGCAAGTGAAATAGAATAAATAAGAAGGAAAACAGATTTAGCTAAGTCACATGCAAAGTAGCAATAAATCAAACAGCTTGTCTGCATTCTTCTAATCTTTCTATTCTAATCTGTGAGTGAGATTTGTAAATGACCTCTCCTCTCCTCTCTGCTCGTCTTCCTAGATTGTGATCACAAACAGTTCACAGTCCTCCACTCCATGGGTGCTACCAAACAAAGACTCTTCTGGTGATTTATCTTCTACTGATCAGTTATCAGTGCAAAACGTTATGCTAGCTAGAAAGTACCCTACAGATGTAACAGGTATTTCAGAAAGCAACTCTCTGCTCAGGTCGGAGTGAAAGCAGTACAGCCTCAGCAAACAATTTTCTGTCTGCTAATGACTTTTGAAACTTCGAAATCCCTCTGCTAACCCTTCTTTAAGACATAAAAACTGTTGTGGAATGAGTTGGCTCTGTTGTTACTAAAGGAGTACTTTGTTTTGGAATCAATAAGCAGCTTGTTTAAATATCAGCACTACAAAGCAGCTACAGTTTTGTCAAATGCCTTCCCTGCTCCCCCCTGCGCGGTTTCGCGGCGGCTGGGTGCTGGAAGATGGGTGTTCGCGTGAGGCTCCAGCCCCGACCCTGGGTGCCTGGCCAGGGCTGCGGGAGCTGCTCAGCACAGGATCACCCAGGGCTTTGGATGTACTCTGTCTGAGTGGTGCTTTGTCCCGGTTTTTAGAAGCTAAATATGCCTTGCGATGACTACGAAGCTTAAATGTGGTAAAGTGACTAATAGTAATAACAAATTATGAAGCTGGCCTTAATAATATTTAAATAAAAACAAATAGATAGGACACATTACCTGTAGGCATTTTTTTAAAGACATTCTGTTACACTCCAGAAACCATATATTTCCCTAATATAATTATGTTATACCCCAAGGAGCAGGACACCTACTTAACCACCACCACCACCAACAACAACAAAAGTAAAACTGCAATGAACTCGATGCAGTTACTCTATTTTACATAAGTCAAATGAGAATAGAATCTGGCCTAATGTTTATTTCATTTTATCAGATTGGATAATGCTGTCCTGGTGGCATTAAATACAGCTGATCTCTCCCCTCCCCTCTGTGCACACATGTTTTTGTTAAAATTTAACTATTTACCTCTATGTCTCTTAGTATTGCCTACAAATCAGTCAAAGAAGAGTAGGTCATCTATCCTGCCCCATTGTTTATATATTAATCATCTGGCAAATAAACTGCTCAGTATCCTACCCACCTCAGTAATATTTGTGATGTAATTTGTTTGGATGCCCAAATGTCACCAGCGTTGATTGTAAGAGATGAAAAAAATGTACTTGCTCAGCACACCAAGCTCTGGGCTAAAATGTAAGCATGAAATCTCTGGTTTATTTTTGTAATAATGTTTACAGCTGTTTAATGACCCTGAAAGGGTTCAGTAGTCTGGTGTTCTGTGTTTCTTAACAGGAGTGTATTATGCTTATAACAGCCTTAGTTAAACTGTTTCAGCTACAACAATAAGAACAATATTTAATAAAAATTCAGTATATATCCTGAATTTTCTTAGTGATACCTGCTTATGAGTTGCTAAGAACTGAAGCAGTCTGTATTGGAGTATTTGCAGTTTGTCAATGGACCGCAAGATAATGTAGATATATGTGAAATTTTCTAGCTGGAAAGATAAATACCGGGTGGATATTCTGAAAGCAGAAGTAACAGTGTGTGTAACTAACTGTTCAGAGGATCAGGGCCAGAGCGAGCTTGTCGTTTAAACACGTGAGCTTGTAAAGCATTACTTTGCTTACTGAACTGTAAATCTTTTAACTAACCTAATCTAAGCTATAATAACAGCACAACAGTGTTTTTAAAATGACTGTTTTCTCCACAGCAGCGAAGAGGGAAATGCTTTAGTGTGCGTGTCCGGTAGGAACGAACAGGTGTAAATGAGAGCTGAATTTGGTCCATCTGTTTGCAGAGATAACAGGTGTGTGTAGGCATATACGTGTGTGTATACATATGTTTACATGGGTGTGTAGGCATATATTTATATTTAAACTTCTTTGTTCTATTTGTCGTCTCCTTTTTTCCTCTGTTTCCAGCAAAAGGAAGCCGAGCTTCTCATATTACACTAATGTCGTTGTGATGACAGGCATTTCTGGTGTCATAATTGGTTTTAAATTCCAGTAATCCATTTCAAATAGTTAAATAAAATCTGTGTGTTCAATTGAAATGGCTAAAGTCAGACCTTTTGTTATTGATATCACAGGAAATAGTCTTGAGGGCAAAAATGTGAATGAAATCAAAATAACTATTAGTAGCATCAAAGGGACTTGAATGTCTCACTGTACCTTCATGTGGGAGATGAGAGAGTATTTTTATAATATATGGATCCTGTTGTGAATTTCATAAGCTGAGAGCCCACCTCACAGAAATAAGAAACTGCACACCCATCAGTAAATGGCTGTCCTCTGATGGTTAGTTTGCTTCTTACCGAGGGGCCGCTCCTGCCCTGCCCGGTGCAGTACAGCCCGAGCTGGTGTGTAGCCTGGGCGTGCGGAACCTGTGCGTATGGAGCCTGTGTGTATGGACTGGGCTTTCTGGCAGGAGCCGCTCGCCTGGGCAAGAGCTGAGGGCTTGTTTAGGTTAGAGCAAAGGCAGCCCGTGAATAGCTCCTGATACCAACATGCTCTGTACAGCGACACGTCTTGGGGGACGCTGTCTTTACAAAACATTTGAGATAATTAAAGGTCAAAAATTTACTACATAAATTTCAACAAACATATTTTGAATTTCTTAACAATCTGAAATTTGATTTGCAGTTGATTTTGTAAACATATGCTAGCTGCAGAGAACATTGTGCTTCTGTTCCCAGTGCGAGTGATGGCAAAACGTTCTGTGTTTTCCTTAGAAGAGAGATCAGAATAATGAAAATAATTTAATAGACTATATCTTTAAAAATTGAAAGCTAGAAATCTTCCTTCCTGTGAAGCCTCACAGCAGCACTTCTAAATTGACATTTCCGTATTTTTTATTTTTTAATACCTGCTATTTTGGTTTGGGGAAGCAAGAAGGAGAGGTCATCATGAAGAAAGATATTGTGAAAAATATTTACTTTGTCAAAAGACTTGAAATTACAAACTGGTTATCTGTTAAAAGGTAAATTTCAATTAAGTCCATGCAGGTGGGTTTTTTTAATGTTTTTAGCATTTGGTTGTTGGAGCAGAAGATATAACAGTAAAATTGCACATCAGGCCAGTCTGCGGAGGACAGTTGTGTCTAAAGGGAAATCTGTGGGGAGGCAGAAGGACTCCATGGGTGTGCACATGTCTGTGATGCAGAAGCACCTCTGCACCTCTTGGGTCTTGCACAGAGCAGCCAGACCCTGAGAGGCAGCCCCAGCTGACAGGAAGAGGATGTGCAGTGACCACCGTGACACCAAGCTGGGGACCTTGACCTGCAAGCCCTGGAGCAAGAGGCTCACTGGTCATGGATCTAGACAGGGGTGATGGATAAAGAGGGAGAGAATGAAATTGCTAATTTTTTTTAGAGAAATTAGGCAAATTAGATTGGGTTATCTAATTCATAGTGGGATGATGGATGAGGAGGAGTTTTAATTCCATCTTGCATGTGGATACAAGATGAGATTTTGGTAGGTTTTGCTATGAACGGGCTGAACAGTATCAAGAGTCTGATTTGTCTGATCTGAGGCAGGACCAGGGACAGAAGACAGGACTCCAAGAAGCTGAGGCAGGTGAGGGTGGGAATACAGTTTAAGTGAAGAACTGCAGCATCTTGAGATTGTGGTAGCCGGACACTAGATACTGAACAGCTGATCAGAATATGCAGTGTTTACAGGTGGTTATTTCTCACTAAGCAGAGGCTTTACTGACCTTTCTGCGTATTTCATCAAAAATGTATAAAATTTCCAGGGCCAAAAGATCAGTGTGCATGGGTCAGGCTCCCTAGACTTGATGCAAAATTATTAGTTTTTGAATGAAAAATTATGGTTTTGGTCTCGATTTATTTTTTTTTTTCAACACATCCTGCCTGGGTTATACATTACATGTGTCTATATGTTTGTGGGAGACAGAAAAAAAGCCAAAAAAAAAAAAAAAAAAAAGAGGAA
Organism: Pterocles gutturalis; assembly: GCF_000699245.1. Classification (NCBI taxonomy): domain Eukaryota; kingdom Metazoa; phylum Chordata; class Aves; order Pterocliformes; family Pteroclidae; genus Pterocles; species Pterocles gutturalis. Next base: position 48,314 of record NW_010102806.1, read on the forward strand.
AAAATGATCATGTCCCAGCTATAGCTGTTATTACTTTATTGAAGTTATCTTTGAAAAAGAGCCACAGAATACCTTAAAATCTCAACCACAACTCCCTCTCCCCTCCTCAATCCAAATAACCATAGATTTGAACTGATGTTTAGGGTTAAACATCAGAATTAATAAACTCCACTGGGATCTGTCAGCATTTCCAAACTTCGATAGAGCATAAAATGCTAAAATTAACTACCCAAACCTTCCTGAGCATGTAAAGGCACCAGTTCCCATTGAGGTCAACTGAATAAATGAAATTTAGACTGCATTTCTCAAACTGTTATAGAATGATGACAGTTCACGAAGACTTTTCTAAACCTTCTTCAGTATATGTATGTGGCTGTACACGCAATGCTCTTCTTGAATTTTTATGTTCTTGCTTGCCAACATACCTTGTTTAAGTATAGTGAGGAGAAATAAGACCTGTGGTATGTGGGATCCAGACAGAAACTGGATTCTGGTGTTTGTTTGGTGGGTTTGTTTTCCTTGGGTTTGTTTGTTGTGTTTTGTTTTTTTTTTTTTTAATTCATTTTTAGGAAGTGGGTCGGCAGATATTCAAAATCTCCATCAACTTCAGGCAATGGCAGGCCTAAGCACTACAACCCTCAGATGTTAACCTAATCCTTTTAAACATGAAACTTGATTTGTTTCAAAAGTTAAGCAAACTTTCAAAAATGTTAAAAAAAATGTGCTTGTATGTACACACATTTTTGGATGATTGTGGTCTGCTGCACAGAAAACTTTCATGGAAACCAAGAATTTTGTTTGCTATGTGGCCCTGGGTGAACCTGGCTTGAATATGTTCCCCTACCTTTGGAAACCAGACACTGCAAGCTAAACTTAAGTGCAGTCCTATAGCTTACAGGTGTAAGCCTTTTCCTTTTATAGACCTGATCTCATTAATATTTTTATAATTACAACATTGACAGCGTGTAAGTAATGGATCCCCAAAATGAAACCTGAATCTGAGCACTAATGAACTTCGAAAAAGATCTGCTTGGCATCTAAGCAAAATTTTGTAGCTCATGTTCATCTTTAATACAGATGAATGTACACTTCCCCCTTTACTTCTTACAAGATCTGCATTGTATCACAACCTCAATCATCCTGTCGAGGACCAATAGGTCTCCTCTTGGAGACCACCCATGCTTTTTTTTTTTTTTTTTTAGGCCCTGATCCTGCAAATACTTAAGCATGTGTGGAACTGTGCTTTCAAGAGACACCCTTTGAAGTCTACTGGACTACTCCCATGAGCATAATTACATGCATTTTAAGTATGTGCCAGATTTAGGCCTCAAATTATCTAGCAAGTGGCCACTATGAAGCTGTGTGAGGAATGGTGTCCACCTGGAGTGTGCCTGCAGCCTCTGCAGAAGTCATAGCGAGTAAATGCTTTTGGGTAAAGCCAAACAGAAAGTTGACCAAATTAATTATTTAATAACATATAGAATTCAGTAATTTTATTAGTGGATAAAGTGTCAGATCACTCCACTGAACAGCACAGATCATCTTAATTATACAGCATCACATAGTTCAAGAGTTATTAATGTAAAACTTTATATTTTAAACAGAATTATATAGATACATTATTTCTGTATAGAGTAGAAAAGTGGCAAGGACAGAAGATTATTGTGGACAATTATGCAGACTAGAACAGAGTACTTGTGTTTAACAAACAGCTTTGAATTCTAATTTTCTGCAATATACATAGTGTAGGTACAATTTGTAGTCATTACTGTGTATTAGGAAAGTTATTAAAATTCTTAAACTTGTTGAGGCTTTCCACATCACCTTCCCGAGATTTTAATTGGTTTTATCTTGTTTCCATAAGAGAGCTCTTTAGAACAAATCAAAGTGCCTTAAATCACGTGTCTTACCCATCGAAGGACAGAGATACTCCTTCTATAATCTGGCAAGTTTTCCTGAGAACTGAAATCTGAAGGTTCTCAACAATGAATTAAAAGCCTTGGTAGAAGATAATTTATGTGCCTTTTGATGGGCTCAGTTTCAAAATGACAAAATAACAATGTTTTGTAACAGAAGGGTTAAATCTTAATCTTAGAGGTTTACAAAGCTGCTAGTTGCAGTCTCCTTAAAATTTAATATACCTCGTTAATGCTTACTTGCAAACACTGAAGGATTTTTATGATTATAATCATGTGTTACAGCACCTAGTACTGTTTCTAAGCAGCATACTAATCAGCTTAATGAGATATTACTGCACTTTTTGTTGACTAAAGCAAAATCCCTTTTATTGTTCTAAAGCTTGTCCTTTACTTTATTTTTTCCCAAAACATTATCTTGTTTTATTGTAGGCCAGTAAATATCCTACCATCAGTTTTTTGTCAAATCATAAAACTATCTTTCTCATTGTAGAATGTGTAATATATTGAATATGGTTAATGGAACTGAAAGTTACAAATGGATTTCTATTTTGGGGTTTTTTTTTGCTGGCTTTTCTAATGGAAATGGGAGAGATGCATAACATTTCTTTTTCTACAGATTTAGAAATGTAAACAGGTGCAATTTCACAAGAAGAAAGACAAGGGAGGTGGTAAAAGCCTTTGCCCCTTCCGTAATAATTAGATTTTGAAATTGTAGCATATTTTAAAATAGTAATTAATGGTTATTGGTAAACATGCAGAATGATGAAAGCACCTGTATGATCAAAATTGTGTAGCACAGTTGGCATTTAATACACTTTTTATTGTTTTTACACTAATTCCTTTGCTATATTATGAGAAGGTAAAACATAAAATGGAAATTGTACGTCAGTGATTCAATGCTTGTAACTCTTTCGCAGTCTGAATCTAAAATATCTTCTGATTTTCAGAGATGGAGGAAGCTAGTTTGTGCCTTGGTGTTTCTTCAGCTGTGCCCGAAGCTGACGCCCATCTCAACAACACCATACTCAATGGGCAGTATTCCATGAGCCAGAAGCTGCACCAGATCACTTCCCAGCTCAGCCATGCCTTCCCAGAGCTCCAGAACAGGCAGAACCCAGAGGAGAAAGCCTCAGCGCCGCTAGAAGACAAAAGTCACATGTCCATAGCAAACCAGCCCATCAGCAGTCAGATGGCCCTGTTGGCAAACCAGCTCAATAGAGAGGTTGACACCAGTTTGAACGGGCGCGTGGATCTGCAGCAGTTCTTAAATGGACAAAACCTAGGGATTATGTCTCAGATGAGCGACATAGAGGATGACGCCAGGAAAAACAGAAAGTACCCATGTCCCCTCTGTGGGAAACGCTTTCGATTTAACAGCATCCTGTCGCTACACATGCGAACTCATACTGGAGAGAAACCATTTAAGTGTCCATACTGTGACCACAGAGCAGCTCAAAAAGGCAACCTGAAGATACACCTACGTACTCATAAGCTTGGAAACCTTGGCAAAGGTCGTGGAAGAGTCCGAGAAGAAAACAGACTTTTACATGAGCTGGAGGAGAGAGCAATTCTTCGGGATAAGCAGATGAAGAGCAGCCTCTTGCAGCCACGACCTGATGTGAAAGCACAGCAGCACTCCCAGCCAATGCCTCTCGCAAACTGTAACTTGTCTGTGCCAGCTAATCACAGCACACCTGATATTTCAAACCCTGTTCCTTCTCCAAAGCCAATCAGTGTCCAGGAAGAAGTTGTCGCTCAGACAGCTGGGTTCAGATGCACGTTTTGCAAAGGCAAGTTTAAGAAGCGAGAAGAGCTGGACAGGCACATAAGGATCCTGCACAAGCCTTACAAGTGCACCCTGTGTGACTTTGCTGCCTCGCAGGAGGAGGAGCTCATTAGCCACGTGGAGAAGGCTCACATCACTGCAGAGTCAGCACAGGGCCAGGGCTCCAATGGGAATGGGGAGCAATCCACCAACGAGTTTCGTTGTGAGGTGTGTGGCCAGGTCTTTAGCCAAGCCTGGTTCCTAAAAGGCCACATGAGAAAGCACAAGGATTCCTTTGAACACTGCTGTCAGATCTGCGGGAGGCGATTCAAAGAGCCTTGGTTTCTTAAAAATCACATGAAAGTTCACCTGAACAAGCTGTCTGTAAAGAACAAATCTCCTAATGATCCCGAAGTACCTGTCTCCATCAGCAGCATGTCCCAGGAAGCTCATGCAAACTTATATTCCAGATATCTGTCGTGTTTGCAGGGTGGGTTTCTTCCTCCTGACAAAGCGAGTTTAAGTGAACAAAATCAAATCTATAACAAAGGAGATATGCCCATGAAAGAGAAAGAAGTCTTGGGGAAGCTCCTTTCACCCATTTCTGGCATTGGCCACAGTATTGCTGAAGGGGATAAACATTCTTTATTGGGCTGTCTCAATCTGGTGCCTCCTCTGAAATCCAGCTGTATAGAAAGGTTACAAGCTGCCGCCAAAGCGGCAGAGATGGATCCAGTAAACAGCTATCAGGCCTGGCAGCTTATGGCAAGGGGAATGGCCATGGAACATGGCTTTTTGTCTAAAGAGCAGCAGATACAGCGCAGCCATGAAGACACTTTGGCAAATGCTGGAGTTATGTTTGATAAGGAGAAGCGGGAGTATGTGTTAGTAGGAGCAGATGGCTCTAAGCAGAAAATGCCTGCTGATTTGGTTCACAGCACTAAAATGGGCAATCAGAGAGACTTGCCAAACAAACTAGACCCGTTAGAAGGCAGTAGAGATTTTTTGTCACATGGTATGAACCAGGGACTCGATTACAACTTACAAAGTCATGGAAACGTAAAAGAAAAGCCAACTGAATGCCCAGACTGTGGAAGGGTTTTTAGAACATACCACCAAGTGGTCGTTCACTCCAGGGTCCACAAAAGAGACAGGAAAGGAGAAGATGAAATAATTCAAGGTAGTCTTGATGAGCGACGTGGGTCTGGAAGTGATCAAGAGTCTCAGTCTGTCAGCAGGTCGACAACACCAGGGTCCTCTAACATTACAGAAGAAAGCGGAGTAGGTGGGGGTCTCTCGCAGACGGGGAGTGCCCAGGAGGACAGCCCACATCCTTCCTCACCCTCCTCTTCAGGTAGGATAACTTTTCCTTCCCTCTCCGCACTGAAGGCTTCGTAGCTATATTTGAAATCACAGCAGCAAAGTAGTTTGTGCGTTCTCTAGTTAGGTCGTTTCCTAGCAGTCCAGAGGGACGAGGTGTTACATTCCAGAACATCTGTGTTTGGGTTCCTGCAGTGCCTTCGAGGTTAATTCTCAGTTCACCCTTTTCTCCCCTCCAAGCGCAGGTTTCCTAGTCTTGCAGCTGTCACCTCCGCCACCCCACCAGCACCAGTGTGCAGAGTCTGTACAGTCACCAATGACCATGTGGCTTCCAGGGTATCTCCCTTCAGGTTTTGGAAGGCATTTTGTTTTTTTTTTTTTTTTCTCCCTCCTATTCATGGCATCTCTGTTGCAGATCTTTCCATGTCCTCCATGTAAAAGGGTGAGGAAAGATGCCTTCTTTGAGCTATAGTTCAGAGAAATAGGATTAATAAACAGCGGGTTGGCTAACCTCTCTGATTGCCCTTATTCCCCAACAATATCACTTGCCTAGCTGAGATATGTACTTGGCCACTGGACTGATTAAAAAGACATTCAAAAATACAAATTACTAACTTTTTGACAATCTTTTAACTTATGTGCACATTTTAACATGTATGAAGCCTTCTGCTTAATTCACATCTATTTGAAAGTACAAGAAAAATAGAAATTGGACTGAAACATTTTAATTGCATTGTATGTCATGTTAACTTGCTGTGTATAAAATAGCAAAGCAGATAATATTTCATTGGATTTGTCTATAAAATATTGAGTTTCTTGGTACAATTTTTAAAGTTACTAGCCTATGACTGCTGAAATAAAATCTCCAAGTAATAACAGGTAAGATTTCTGGCCTCATCTATATTTCCAAAGTCACTTGCTAATGGATAGTAAATTGAAAGTTATATCTTCAGCCCTTTATAAAGAAAGCACCTCACTAATACTGTAATCATTCCGCAAGCCTAACAACAGAGGAAATCATGCCATAACAAATACTCTGTTACTAATGGCAACATTGATTTCTGCAATCAGCCATTAAGTCTAGAAAATGAAAGACAGTTTGAGGTACCTTAAGGCATTACATTGCCCACTGTTAAAGAGCTGGTAGCAGGCTGTTGAGGGTAATTCTTTTTAGTTTTTTTTCCCCCCAGTTTCGATAAATATTTCAGTATTGGAGGCAACTCACTGTTACAGTTATTAAGTATATGCCAGTTTATTTTTGTTGTTCTTGTCATGCTCCAGTATACTCTACTTCTGAGGCCAAATTAATATAAAAATAAAGTATTAGTTTGCTGGCTTATTACAAACCAGTAAAGAAATTGTTAAGGCACATAAATCTGCACTCCACATTCCACAGATTCCTATAGTACTTAATGCTGTTGTTTAAATACCCATGAAACACACTGTCTACTCTTAGAGTCATAGCCTCGTTTACAATTTATTACTGGTGAGACACATTAGAAAATTCTATGTAGGAACAAGGGTAACAGGCAAGAGCTAATTTCATAGTATATGTAGTTGTTGGGATTGTTTTAAGAAGATTGAAAATATGTCAGGATGAATAAGATTATTTTTCTAACTTTCACTTTTAAAAGTCCTACACATTGGCAGGCGGCAGGGAGGGACACTCCTCTTTAATATAGA